>NW_027445154.1:0-98564 GCF_048569485.1 Anomaloglossus baeobatrachus | reverse complement strand
AAATGCCTTAAAAATGGCTTTAAAATGGATTTGGAGCATGGAGACGATTATCTCGGGATTGCAAGATAACCAAACAAAACTTTTAGTGGATTTCTACTTATTTTATTACATATCATCTCCACCAAACAGGACAAGCTTGCATCTGTTATAGTTTTGGAGAAAATGTGTTCATTTCATGTATGCGCGAAATGCCTTAAAAATGGCTTTAAAATGGATTTGGAGCATGGAGACGATTATCTCGGGATTGCAAGATAACCAAACAAAACTTTTAGTGGATTTCTACTTATTTTATTAAATATCATCTCCACCAAACAGGACAAGCTTGCATCTGTTATAGTTTTGGAGAAAAATGTGTTCATTTCATGTATGCGCGAAATGCCTTAAAAATGGCTTTAAAATGGATTTGGAGCATGGAGACGATTATCTCGGGATTGCAAGATAACCAAACAAAACTTTTAGTGGATTTCTACTTATTTTATTAAATATCATCTCCACCAAACAGGACAAGCTTGCATCTGTTATAGTTTTGGAGAAAAATGTGTTCATTTCATGTATGCGCGAAATGCCTTAAAAATGGCTTTAAAATGGATTTGGAGCATGGAGACGATTATCTCGGGATTGCAAGATAACCAAACAAAACGTTTAGTGGATTTCTACTTATTTTATTAAATATCATCTCCACCAAACAGGACAAGCTTACATCTGTTATAGTTTTGGAGAAAAATGTGTTCATTTCATGTATGCGCGAAATGCCTTAAAAATGGCTTTAAAATGGATTTGGAGCATGGAGACGATTATCTCGGGATTGCAAGATAACCAAACAAAACTTTTAGTGGATTTCTACTTATTTTATTAAATATCATCTCCACCAAACAGGACAAGCTTGCATCTGTTATAGTTTTGGAGAAAAATGTGTTCATTTCATGTATGCGCGAAATGCCTTAAAAATGGCTTTAAAATGGATTTGGAGCATGGAGACGATTATCTCGGGATTGCAAGATAACCAAACAAAACTTTTAGTGGATTTCTACTTATTTTATTAAATATCATCTCCACCAAACAGGACAAGCTTGCATGTGTTATAGTTTTGGAGAAAAATGTGTTAATTTCATGTATGCGCAAAATGCCTTTGAAATGACTTTAAAATGGATTTGGAGCATGGAGACGATTATCTCGGGATTGCAAGATAACCAAACAAAACTTTTAGTGGATTTCTACTTATTTTATTAAATATCATCTCCACCAAACAGGACAAGCTTGCATCTGTTATAGTTTTGGAGAAAAATGTGTTCATTTCATGTATGCGCGAAATGCCTTAAAAATGGCTTTAAAATGGATTTGGAGCATGGAGACGATTATCTCGGGATTGCAAGATAACCAAACAAAACTTTTAGTGGATTTCTACTTATTTTATTAAATATCATCTCCACCAAACAGGACAAGCTTGCATCTGTTATAGTTTTGGAGAAAAATGTGTTCATTTCATGTATGCGCGAAATGCCTTAAAAATGGCTTTAAAATGGATTTGGAGCATGGAGACGATTATCTCGGGATTGCAAGATAACCAAACAAAACTTTTAGTGGATTTCTACTTATTTTATTAAATATCATCTCCACCAAACAGGACAAGCTTGCATCTGTTATAGTTTTGGAGAAAAATGTGTTCATTTCATGTATGCGCGAAATGCCTTAAAAATGGCTTTAAAATGGATTTGGAGCATGGAGACGATTATCTCTGGATTGCAAGATAACCAAACAAAACTTTTAGTGGATTTCTACTTATTTTATTAAATATCATCTCCACCAAACAGGACAAGCTTGCATCTGTTAAAGTTTTGGAGAAAAATGTGTTCATTTCATGTATGCGCGAAATGCCTTAAAAATGGCTTTAAAATGGATTTGGAGCATGGAAACGATTATCTCGGGATTGCAAGATAACCAAACAAAACTTTTAGTGGATTTCTACTTATTTTATTAAATATCATCTCCACCAAACAGGACAAGCTTGCATCTGTTATAGTTTTGGAGAAAAATGTGTTCATTTCATGTATGCGCGAAATGCCTTAAAAATGGCTTTAAAATGGATTTGGAGCATGGAGACGATTATCTCGGGATTGCAAGATAACCAAACAAAACTTTTAGTGGATTTCTACTTATTTTATGAAATATCATCTCCACCAAACAGGACAAGCTTGCATCTGTTATAGTTTTGGAGAAAAATGTGTTCATTTCATGTATGCGCGAAATGCCTTAAAAATGGCTTTAAAATGGATTTGGAGCATGGAGACGATTATCTCGGGATTGCAATATAACCAAACAAAACTTTTAGTGGATTTCTACTTATTTTATTAAATATCATCTCCACCAAACAGGACAAGCTTGCATCTGTTATAGTTTTGGAGAAAAATGTGTTCATTTCATGTATGCGCGAAATGCCTTAAAAATGGCTTTAAAATGGATTTGGAGCATGGAGACGATTATCTCGGGATTGCAAGATAACCAAACAAAACTTTTAGTGGATTTCTACTTATTTTATTAAATATCATCTCCACCAAACAGGACAAGCTTGCATCTGTTATAGTTTTGGAGAAAAATGTGTTCATTTCATGTATGCGCGAAATGCCTTAAAAATGGCTTTAAAATGGATTTGGAGCATGGAGACGATTATCTCGGGATTGCAAGATAACCAAACAAAACTTTTAGTGGATTTCTACTTATTTTATTAAATATCATCTCCACCAAACAGGACAAGCTTGCATCTGTTATAGTTTTGGAGAAAAATGTGTTCATTTCATGTATGCGCGAAATGCCTTAAAAATGGCTTTAAAATGGATTTGGAGCATGGAGACGATTATCTCGGGATTGCAAGATAACCAAACAAAACTTTTAGTGGATTTCTACTTATTTTATTAAATATCATCTCCACCAAACAGGACAAGCTTGCATGTGTTATAGTTTTGGAGAAAAATGTGTTCATTTCATGTATGCGCAAAATGCCTTAAAAATGACTTTAAAATGGATTTGGAGCATGGAGACGATTATCTCGGGATTGCAAGATAACCAAACAAAACTTTTAGTGGATTTCTACTTATTTTATTAAATATCATCTCCACCAAACAGGACAAGCTTGCATCTGTTATAGTTTTGGAGAAAAATGTGTTAATTTCATGTATGCGCGAAATGCCTTAAAAATGGCTTTAAAATGGATTTGGAGCATGGAGACGATTATCTCGGGATTGCAAGATAACCAAACAAAACTTTTAGTGGATTTCTACTTATTTTATTAAATATCATCTCCACCAAACAGGACAAGCTTGCATCTGTTATAGTTTTGGAGAAAAATGTGTTCATTTCATGTATGCGCGAAATGCCTTAAAAATGGCTTTAAAATGGATTTGGAGCATGGAGACGATTATCTCGGGATTGCAAGATAACCAAACAAAACTTTTAGTGGATTTCTACTTATTTTATTAAATATCATCTCCACCAAACAGGACAAGCTTGCATCTGTTATAGTTTTGGAGAAAAATGTGTTCATTTCATGTATGCGCGAAATGCCTTAAAAATGGCTTTAAAATGGATTTGGAGCATGGAGACGATTATCTCGGGATTGCAAGATAACCAAACAAAACTTTTAGTGGATTTCTACTTATTTTATTAAATATCATCTCCACCAAACAGGACAAGCTTGCATCTGTTATAGTTTTGGAGAAAAATGTGTTCATTTCATGTATGCGCGAAATGCCTTAAAAATGGCTTTAAAATGGATTTGGAGCATGGAGACGATTATCTCGGGATTGCAAGATAACCAAACAAAACTTTTAGTGGATTTCTACTTATTTTATTAAATATCATCTCCACCAAACAGGACAAGCTTGCATGTGTTATAGTTTTGGAGAAAAATGTGTTCATTTCATGTATGCGCAAAATGCCTTAAAAATGACTTTAAAATGGATTTGGAGCATGGAGACGATTATCTCGGGATTGCAAGATAACCAAACAAAACTTTTAGTGGATTTCTACTTATTTTATTAAATATCATCTCCACCAAACAGGACAAGCTTGCATCTGTTATAGTTTTGGAGAAAAATGTGTTAATTTCATGTATGCGCGAAATGCCTTAAAAATGGCTTTAAAATGGATTTGGAGCATGGAGACGATTATCTCGGGATTGCAAGATAACCAAACAAAACTTTTAGTGGATTTCTACTTATTTTATTAAATATCATCTCCACCAAACAGGACAAGCTTGCATCTGTTATAGTTTTGGAGAAAAATGTGTTCATTTCATGTATGCGCGAAATGCCTTAAAAATGGCTTTAAAATGGATTTGGAGCATGGAGACGATTATCTCGGGATTGCAAGATAACCAAACAAAACTTTTAGTGGATTTCTACTTATTTTATTAAATATCATCTCCACCAAACAGGACAAGCTTGCATCTGTTATAGTTTTGGAGAAAAATGTGTTCATTTCATGTATGCGCGAAATGCCTTAAAAATGGCTTTAAAATGGATTTGGAGCATGGAGACGATTATCTCGGGATTGCAAGATAACCAAACAAAACTTTTAGTGGATTTCTACTTATTTTATTAAATATCATCTCCACCAAACAGGACAAGCTTGCATCTGTTATAGTTTTGGAGAAAAATGTGTTCATTTCATGTATGCGCGAAATGCCTTAAAAATGGCTTTAAAATGGATTTGGAGCATGGAGACGATTATCTCTGGATTGCAAGATAACCAAACAAAACTTTTAGTGGATTTCTACTTATTTTATTAAATATCATCTCCACCAAACAGGACAAGCTTGCATCTGTTAAAGTTTTGGAGAAAAATGTGTTCATTTCATGTATGCGCGAAATGCCTTAAAAATGGCTTTAAAATGGATTTGGAGCATGGAGACGATTATCTCGGGATTGCAAGATAACCAAACAAAACTTTTAGTGGATTTCTACTTATTTTATGAAATATCATCTCCACCAAACAGGACAAGCTTGCATCTGTTATAGTTTTGGAGAAAAATGTGTTCATTTCATGTATGCGCGAAATGCCTTAAAAATGGCTTTAAAATGGATTTGGAGCATGGAGACGATTATCTCGGGATTGCAATATAACCAAACAAAACTTTTAGTGGATTTCTACTTATTTTATTAAATATCATCTCCACCAAACAGGACAAGCTTGCATCTGTTATAGTTTTGGAGAAAAATGTGTTCATTTCATGTATGCGCGAAATGCCTTAAAAATGGCTTTAAAATGGATTTGGAGCATGGAGACGATTATCTCGGGATTGCAAGATAACCAAACAAAACTTTTAGTGGATTTCTACTTATTTTATTAAATATCATCTCCACCAAACAGGACAAGCTTGCATCTGTTATAGTTTTGGAGAAAAATGTGTTCATTTCATGTATGCGCGAAATGCCTTAAAAATGGCTTTAAAATGGATTTGGAGCATGGAGACGATTATCTCGGGATTGCAAGATAACCAAACAAAACTTTTAGTGGATTTCTACTTATTTTATTAAATATCATCTCCACCAAACAGGACAAGCTTGCATCTGTTATAGTTTTGGAGAAAAATGTGTTCATTTCATGTATGCGCGAAATGCCTTAAAAATGGCTTTAAAATGGATTTGGAGCATGGAGACGATTATCTCGGGATTGCAAGATAACCAAACAAAACTTTTAGTGGATTTCTACTTATTTTATTAAATATCATCTCCACCAAACAGGACAAGCTTGCATGTGTTATAGTTTTGGAGAAAAATGTGTTCATTTCATGTATGCGCAAAATGCCTTAAAAATGACTTTAAAATGGATTTGGAGCATGGAGACGATTATCTCGGGATTGCAAGATAACCAAACAAAACTTTTAGTGGATTTCTACTTATTTTATTAAATATCATCTCCACCAAACAGGACAAGCTTGCATCTGTTATAGTTTTGGAGAAAAATGTGTTAATTTCATGTATGCGCGAAATGCCTTAAAAATGGCTTTAAAATGGATTTGGAGCATGGAGACGATTATCTCGGGATTGCAAGATAACCAAACAAAACTTTTAGTGGATTTCTACTTATTTTATTAAATATCATCTCCACCAAACAGGACAAGCTTGCATCTGTTATAGTTTTGGAGAAAAATGTGTTCATTTCATGTATGCGCGAAATGCCTTAAAAATGGCTTTAAAATGGATTTGGAGCATGGAGACGATTATCTCGGGATTGCAAGATAACCAAACAAAACTTTTAGTGGATTTCTACTTATTTTATTAAATATCATCTCCACCAAACAGGACAAGCTTGCATCTGTTATAGTTTTGGAGAAAAATGTGTTCATTTCATGTATGCGCGAAATGCCTTAAAAATGGCTTTAAAATGGATTTGGAGCATGGAGACGATTATCTCGGGATTGCAAGATAACCAAACAAAACTTTTAGTGGATTTCTACTTATTTTATTAAATATCATCTCCACCAAACAGGACAAGCTTGCATCTGTTATAGTTTTGGAGAAAAATGTGTTCATTTCATGTATGCGCGAAATGCCTTAAAAATGGCTTTAAAATGGATTTGGAGCATGGAGACGATTATCTCGGGATTGCAAGATAACCAAACAAAACTTTTAGTGGATTTCTACTTATTTTATTAAATATCATCTCCACCAAACAGGACAAGCTTGCATCTGTTATAGTTTTGGAGAAAAATGTGTTCATTTCATGTATGCGCGAAATGCCTTAAAAATGGCTTTAAAATGGATTTGGAGCATGGAGACGATTATCTCGGGATTGCAAGATAACCAAACAAAACTTTTAGTGGATTTCTACTTATTTTATTAAATATCATCTCCACCAAACAGGACAAGCTTGCATCTGTTATAGTTTTGGAGAAAAATGTGTTCATTTCATGTATGCGCGAAATGCCTTAAAAATGGCTTTAAAATGGATTTGGAGCATGGAGACGATTATCTCGGGATTGCAAGATAACCAAACAAAACGTTTAGTGGATTTCTACTTATTTTATTAAATATCATCTCCACCAAACAGGACAAGCTTGCATGTGTTATAGTTTTGGAGAAAAATGTGTTCATTTCATGTATGCGCGAAATGCCTTAAAAATGGCTATAAAATGGATTTGGAGCATGGAGACGATTATCTCGGGATTGCAAGATAACCAAACAAAACTTTTAGTGGATTTCTACTTATTTTATTAAATATCATCTCCACCAAACAGGACAAGCTTGCATCTGTTATAGTTTTGGAGAAAAATGTGTTCATTTCATGTATGCGCGAAATGCCTTAAAAATGGCTTTAAAATGGATTTGGAGCATGGAGACGATTATCTCGGGATTGCAATATAACCAAACAAAACTTTTAGTGGATTTCTACTTATTTTATTAAATATCATCTCCACCAAACAGGACAAGCTTGCATCTGTTATAGTTTTGGAGAAAAATGTGTTCATTTCATGTATGCGCGAAATGCCTTAAAAATGGCTTTAAAATGGATTTGGAGCATGGAGACGATTATCTCGGGATTGCAAGATAACCAAACAAAACTTTTAGTGGATTTCTACTTATTTTATTAAATATCATCTCCACCAAACAGGACAAGCTTGCATCTGTTATAGTTTTGGAGAAAAATGTGTTCATTTCATGTATGCGCGAAATGCATTAAAAATGGCTTTAAAATGGATTTGGAGCATGGAGACGATTATCTCGGGATTGCAAGATAACCAAACAAAACTTTTAGTGGATTTCTACTTATTTTATTAAATATCATCTCCACCAAACAGGACAAGCTTGCATGTGTTATAGTTTTGGAGAAAAATGTGTTCATTTCATGTATGCGCAAAATGCCTTTGAAATGGCTTTAAAATGGATTTGGAGCATGGAGACGATTATCTCAGGATGGCAATATAAACAAACGAAACTTTTAGTAGATTTCTACTTATTTTATTAAATATTATCTCCACCAAACAGGACAAGCTTGCATCTGTTATAGTTTTGGAGAAAAATGTGTTCATTTCATGTATGCGCGAAATGCCTTAAAAATGGCTTTAAAATGGATTTGGAGCATGGAGACGATTATCTCGGGATTGCAAGATAACCAAACAAAACTTTTAGTGGATTTCTACTTATTTTATTAAATATCATCTCCACCAAACAGGACAAGCTTGCATCTGTTATAGTTTTGGAGAAAAATGTGTTCATTTCATGTATGCGCGAAATGCCTTAAAAATGGCTTTAAAATGGATTTGGAGCATGGAGACGATTATCTCGGGATTGCAAGATAACCAAACAAAACTTTTAGTGGATTTCTACTTATTTTATTACATATCATCTCCACCAAACAGGACAAGCTTGCATCTGTTATAGTTTTGGAGAAAAATGTGTTCATTTCATGTATGCGCGAAATGCCTTAAAAATGGCTTTAAAATGGATTTGGAGCATGGAGACGATTATCTCGGGATTGCAAGATAACCAAACAAAACTTTTAGTGGATTTCTACTTATTTTATTAAATATCATCTCCACCAAACAGGACAAGCTTGCATCTGTTATAGTTTTGGAGAAAAATGTGTTCATTTCATGTATGCGCGAAATGCCTTAAAAATGGCTTTAAAATGGATTTGGAGCATGGAGACGATTATCTCGGGATTGCAAGATAACCAAACAAAACTTTTAGTGGATTTCTACTTATTTTATTAAATATCATCTCCACCAAACAGGACAAGCTTGCATCTGTTATAGTTTTGGAGAAAAATGTGTTCATTTCATGTATGCGCAAAATGCCTTTGAAATGGCTTTAAAATGGATTTGGAGCATGGAGACGATTATCTCAGGATGGCAATATAAACAAACGAAACTTTTAGTAGATTTCTACTTATTTTATTAAATATTATCTCCACCAAACAGGACAAGCTTGCATCTGTTATAGTTTTGGAGAAAAATGTGTTCATTTCATGTATGCGCGAAATGCCTTAAAAATGGCTTTAAAATGGATTTGGAGCATGGAGACGATTATCTCGGGATTGCAAGATAACCAAACAAAACTTTTAGTGGATTTCTACTTATTTTATTAAATATCATCTCCACCAAACAGGACAAGCTTGCATCTGTTATAGTTTTGGAGAAAAATGTGTTCATTTCATGTATGCGCGAAATGCCTTAAAAATGGCTTTAAAATGGATTTGGAGCATGGAGACGATTATCTCGGGATTGCAAGATAACCAAACAAAACTTTTAGTGGATTTCTACTTATTTTATTACATATCATCTCCACCAAACAGGACAAGCTTGCATCTGTTATAGTTTTGGAGAAAAATGTGTTCATTTCATGTATGCGCGAAATGCCTTAAAAATGGCTTTAAAATGGATTTGGAGCATGGAGACGATTATCTCGGGATTGCAAGATAACCAAACAAAACTTTTAGTGGATTTCTACTTATTTTATTACATATCATCTCCACCAAACAGGACAAGCTTGCATCTGTTATAGTTTTGGAGAAAAATGTGTTCATTTCATGTATGCGCGAAATGCCTTAAAAATGGCTTTAAAATGGATTTGGAGCATGGAGACGATTATCTCGGGATTGCAAGATAACCAAACAAAACTTTTAGTGGATTTCTACTTATTTTATTACATATCATCTCCACCAAACAGGACAAGCTTGCATCTGTTATAGTTTTGGAGAAAAATGTGTTCATTTCATGTATGCGCGAAATGCCTTAAAAATGGCTTTAAAATGGATTTGGAGCATGGAGACGATTATCTCGGGATTGCAAGATAACCAAACAAAACTTTTAGTGGATTTCTACTTA
Organism: Anomaloglossus baeobatrachus; assembly: GCF_048569485.1. NCBI lineage: Eukaryota > Metazoa > Chordata > Amphibia > Anura > Aromobatidae > Anomaloglossus > Anomaloglossus baeobatrachus. Next base: position 88,741 of record NW_027445154.1, on the reverse strand, counting down.
TTTTATTAAATATCATCTCCACCAAACAGGACAAGCTTGCATCTGTTATAGTTTTGGAGAAAAATGTGTTCATTTCATGTATGCGCGAAATGCCTTAAAAATGGCTTTAAAATGGATTTGGAGCATGGAGACGATTATCTCGGGATTGCAAGATAACCAAACAAAACTTTTAGTGGATTTCTACTTATTTTATTAAATATCATCTCCACCAAACAGGACAAGCTTGCATCTGTTATAGTTTTGGAGAAAAATGTGTTCATTTCATGTATGCGCGAAATGCCTTAAAAATGGCTTTAAAATGGATTTGGAGCATGGAGACGATTATCTCGGGATTGCAAGATAACCAAACAAAACGTTTAGTGGATTTCTACTTATTTTATTAAATATCATCTCCACCAAACAGGACAAGCTTACATCTGTTATAGTTTTGGAGAAAAATGTGTTCATTTCATGTATGCGCGAAATGCCTTAAAAATGGCTTTAAAATGGATTTGGAGCATGGAGACGATTATCTCGGGATTGCAAGATAACCAAACAAAACTTTTAGTGGATTTCTACTTATTTTATTAAATATCATCTCCACCAAACAGGACAAGCTTGCATCTGTTATAGTTTTGGAGAAAAATGTGTTCATTTCATGTATGCGCGAAATGCCTTAAAAATGGCTTTAAAATGGATTTGGAGCATGGAGACGATTATCTCGGGATTGCAAGATAACCAAACAAAACTTTTAGTGGATTTCTACTTATTTTATTAAATATCATCTCCACCAAACAGGACAAGCTTGCATGTGTTATAGTTTTGGAGAAAAATGTGTTAATTTCATGTATGCGCAAAATGCCTTTGAAATGACTTTAAAATGGATTTGGAGCATGGAGACGATTATCTCGGGATTGCAAGATAACCAAACAAAACTTTTAGTGGATTTCTACTTATTTTATTAAATATCATCTCCACCAAACAGGACAAGCTTGCATCTGTTATAGTTTTGGAGAAAAATGTGTTCATTTCATGTATGCGCGAAATGCCTTAAAAATGGCTTTAAAATGGATTTGGAGCATGGAGACGATTATCTCGGGATTGCAAGATAACCAAACAAAACTTTTAGTGGATTTCTACTTATTTTATTAAATATCATCTCCACCAAACAGGACAAGCTTGCATGTGTTATAGTTTTGGAGAAAAATGTGTTAATTTCATGTATGCGCAAAATGCCTTTGAAATGACTTTAAAATGGATTTGGAGCATGGAGACGATTATCTCGGGATTGCAAGATAACCAAACAAAACTTTTAGTGGATTTCTACTTATTTTATTAAATATCATCTCCACCAAACAGGACAAGCTTGCATCTGTTATAGTTTTGGAGAAAAATGTGTTCATTTCATGTATGCGCGAAATGCCTTAAAAATGGCTTTAAAATGGATTTGGAGCATGGAGACGATTATCTCGGGATTGCAAGATAACCAAACAAAACTTTTAGTGGATTTCTACTTATTTTATTAAATATTATCTCCACCAAACAGGACAAGCTTGCATCTGTTATAGTTTTGGAGAAAAATGTGTTCATTTCATGTATGCGCGAAATGCCTTAAAAATGGCTTTAAAATGAATTTGGAGCATGGAGACGATTATCTCGGGATTGCAATATAACCAAACAAAACTTTTAGTGGATTTCTACTTATTTTATTAAATATCATCTCCACCAAACAGGACAAGCTTGCATCTGTTATAGTTTTGGAGAAAAATGTGTTCATTTCATGTATGCGCGAAATGCCTTAAAAATGGCTTTAAAATGGATTTGGAGCATGGAGACGATTATCTCGGGATTGCAAGATAACCAAACAAAACTTTTAGTGGATTTCTACTTATTTTATTAAATATCATCTCCACCAAACAGGACAAGCTTGCATCTGTTATAGTTTTGGAGAAAAATGTGTTCATTTCATGTATGCGCGAAATGCCTTAAAAATGGCTTTAAAATGGATTTGGAGCATGGAGACGATTATCTCAGGATGGCAATATAAACAAACGAAACTTTTAGTAGATTTCTACTTATTTGATTAAATATTATCTTCACCAAACAGGACAAGCTTGCATGTGTTATAGTTTTGGAGAAAAATGTGTTCATTTCATGTATGCGCAAAATGCCTTTGAAATGGCTTTAAAATGGATTTGGAGCATGGAGACGATTATCTCAGGATGGCAATATAAACAAACGAAACTTTTAGTAGATTTCTACTTATTTTATTAAATATTATCTCCACCAAACAGGACAAGCTTGCATCTGTTATAGTTTTGGAGAAAAATGTGTTCATTTCATGTATGCGCGAAATGCCTTAAAAATGGCTTTAAAATGGATTTGGAGCATGGAGACGATTATCTCGGGATTGCAAGATAACCAAACAAAACTTTTAGTGGATTTCTACTTATTTTATTAAATATCATCTCCACCAAACAGGACAAGCTTGCATCTGTTATAGTTTTGGAGAAAAATGTGTTCATTTCATGTATGCGCGAAATGCCTTAAAAATGGCTTTAAAATGGATTTGGAGCATGGAGACGATTATCTCGGGATTGCAAGATAACCAAACAAAACTTTTAGTGGATTTCTACTTATTTTATTAAATATCATCTCCACCAAACAGGACAAGCTTGCATCTGTTATAGTTTTGGAGAAAAATGTGTTCATTTCATGTATGCGCGAAATGCCTTAAAAATGGCTTTAAAATGGATTTGGAGCATGGAGACGATTATCTCGGGATTGCAAGATAACCAAACAAAACTTTTAGTGGATTTCTACTTATTTTATTAAATATCATCTCCACCAAACAGGACAAGCTTGCATCTGTTATAGTTTTGGAGAAAAATGTGTTCATTTCATGTATGCGCGAAATGCCTTAAAAATGGCTTTAAAATGGATTTGGAGCATGGAGACGATTATCTCGGGATTGCAAGATAACCAAACAAAACTTTTAGTGGATTTCTACTTATTTTATTAAATATCATCTCCACCAAACAGGACAAGCTTGCATCTGTTATAGTTTTGGAGAAAAATGTGTTCATTTCATGTATGCGCGAAATGCCTTAAAAATGGCTTTAAAATGGATTTGGAGCATGGAGACGATTATCTCGGGATTGCAATGTAACCAAACAAAACTTTTAGTGGATTTCTACTTATTTTATTAAATATCATCTCCACCAAACAGGACAAGCTTGCATCTGTTATAGTTTTGGAGAAAAATGTGTTCATTTCATGTATGCGCGAAATGCCTTAAAAATGGCTTTAAAATGGATTTGGAGCATGGAGACGATTATCTCGGGATTGCAATATAACCAAACAAAACGTTTAGTGGATTTCTACTTATTTTATTAAATATCATCTCCACCAAACAGGACAAGCTTGCATCTGTTATAGTTTTGGAGAAAAATGTGTTCATTTCATGTATGCGCGAAATGCCTTAAAAATGGCTTTAAAATGGATTTGGAGCATGGAGACGATTATCTCGGGATTGCAAGATAACCAAACAAAACTTTTAGTGGATTTCTACTTATTTTATTAAATATCATCTCCACCAAACAGGACAAGCTTGCATGTGTTATAGTTTTGGAGAAAAATGTGTTCATTTCATGTATGCGCAAAATGCCTTTGAAATGGCTTTAAAATGGATTTGGAGCATGGAGACGATTATCTCAGGATGGCAATATAAACAAACGAAACTTTTAGTAGATTTCTACTTATTTTATTAAATATTATCTCCACCAAACAGGACAAGCTTGCATCTGTTATAGTTTTGGAGAAAAATGTGTTCATTTCATGTATGCGCGAAATGCCTTAAAAATGGCTTTAAAATGAATTTGGAGCATGGAGACGATTATCTCGGGATTGCAATATAACCAAACAAAACTTTTAGTGGATTTCTACTTATTTTATTAAATATCATCTCCACCAAACAGGACAAGCTTGCATCTGTTATAGTTTTGGAGAAAAATGTGTTCATTTCATGTATGCGCGAAATGCCTTAAAAATGGCTTTAAAATGGATTTGGAGCATGGAGACGATTATCTCGGGATTGCAAGATAACCAAACAAAACTTTTAGTGGATTTCTACTTATTTTATTAAATATCATCTCCACCAAACAGGACAAGCTTGCATCTGTTATAGTTTTGGAGAAAAATGTGTTCATTTCATGTATGCGCGAAATGCCTTAAAAATGGCTTTAAAATGGATTTGGAGCATGGAGACGATTATCTCAGGATGGCAATATAAACAAACGAAACTTTTAGTAGATTTCTACTTATTTGATTAAATATTATCTTCACCAAACAGGACAAGCTTGCATGTGTTATAGTTTTGGAGAAAAATGTGTTCATTTCATGTATGCGCAAAATGCCTTTGAAATGGCTTTAAAATGGATTTGGAGCATGGAGACGATTATCTCAGGATGGCAATATAAACAAACGAAACTTTTAGTAGATTTCTACTTATTTTATTAAATATTATCTCCACCAAACAGGACAAGCTTGCATCTGTTATAGTTTTGGAGAAAAATGTGTTCATTTCATGTATGCGCGAAATGCCTTAAAAATGGCTTTAAAATGGATTTGGAGCATGGAGACGATTATCTCGGGATTGCAAGATAACCAAACAAAACTGTTAGTGGATTTCTACTTATTTTATTAAATATCATCTCCACCAAACAGGACAAGCTTGCATCTGTTATAGTTTTGGAGAAAAATGTGTTCATTTCATGTATGCGCGAAATGCCTTAAAAATGGCTTTAAAATGGATTTGGAGCATGGAGACGATTATCTCGGGATTGCAAGATAACCAAACAAAACTTTTAGTGGATTTCTACTTATTTTATTAAATATCATCTCCACCAAACAGGACAAGCTTGCATCTGTTATAGTTTTGGAGAAAAATGTGTTCATTTCATGTATGCGCGAAATGCCTTAAAAATGGCTTTAAAATGGATTTGGAGCATGGAGACGATTATCTCGGGATTGCAAGATAACCAAACAAAACTTTTAGTGGATTTCTACTTATTTTATTAAATATCATCTCCACCAAACAGGACAAGCTTGCATCTGTTATAGTTTTGGAGAAAAATGTGTTCATTTCATGTATGCGCGAAATGCCTTAAAAATGGCTTTAAAATGGATTTGGAGCATGGAGACGATTATCTCGGGATTGCAATGTAACCAAACAAAACTTTTAGTGGATTTCTACTTATTTTATTAAATATCATCTCCACCAAACAGGACAAGCTTGAATCTGTTATAGTTTTGGAGAAAAATGTGTTCATTTCATGTATGCGCGAAATGCCTTAAAAATGGCTTTAAAATGGATTTGGAGCATGGAGACGATTATCTCGGGATTGCAATATAACCAAACAAAACGTTTAGTGGATTTCTACTTATTTTATTAAATATCATCTCCACCAAACAGGACAAGCTTGCATCTGTTATAGTTTTGGAGAAAAATGTGTTCATTTCATGTATGCGCGAAATGCCTTAAAAATGGCTTTAAAATGGATTTGGAGCATGGAGACGATTATCTCGGGATTGCAAGATAACCAAACAAAACTTTTAGTGGATTTCTACTTATTTTATTAAATATCATCTCCACCAAACAGGACAAGCTTGCATCTGTTATAGTTTTGGAGAAAAATGTGTTCATTTCATGTATGCGCGAAATGCCTTAAAAATGGCTTTAAAATGGATTTGGAGCATGGAGACGATTATCTCGGGATTGCAAGATAACCAAACAAAACTTTTAGTGGATTTCTACTTATTTTATTAAATATCATCTCCACCAAACAGGACAAGCTTGCATGTGTTATAGTTTTGGAGAAAAATGTGTTAATTTCATGTATGCGCAAAATGCCTTTGAAATGACTTTAAAATGGATTTGGAGCATGGAGACGATTATCTCGGGATTGCAAGATAACCAAACAAAACTTTAAGTGGATTTCTACTTATTTTATTAAATATCATCTCCACCAAACAGGACAAGCTTGCATCTGTTATAGTTTTGGAGAAAAATGTGTTCATTTCATGTATGCGCGAAATGCCTTAAAAATGGCTTTAAAATTGATTTGGAGCATGGAGACGATTATCTCGGGATTGCAAGATAACCAAACAAAACTTTTAGTGGATTTCTACTTATTTTATTAAATATCATCTCCACCAAACAGGACAAGCTTGCATGTGTTATAGTTTTGGAGAAAAATGTGTTCATTTCATGTATGCGCAAAATGCCTTTGAAATGGCTTTAAAATGGATTTGGAGCATGGAGACGATTATCTCAGGATGGCAATATAAACAAACGAAACTTTTAGTAGATTTCTACTTATTTTATTAAATATTATCTCCACCAAACAGGACAAGCTTGCATCTGTTATAGTTTTGGAGAAAAATGTGTTCATTTCATGTATGCGCGAAATGCCTTAAAAATGGCTTTAAAATGAATTTGGAGCATGGAGACGATTATCTCGGGATTGCAATATAACCAAACAAAACTTTTAGTGGATTTCTACTTATTTTATTAAATATCATCTCCACCAAACAGGACAAGCTTGCATCTGTTATAGTTTTGGAGAAAAATGTGTTCATTTGATGTATGCGCGAAATGCCTTAAAAATGGCTTTAAAATGGATTTGGAGCATGGAGACGATTATCTCGGGATTGCAAGATAACCAAACAAAACTTTTAGTGGATTTCTACTTATTTTATTAAATATCATCTCCACCAAACAGGACAAGCTTGCATCTGTTATAGTTTTGGAGAAAAATGTGTTCATTTCATGTATGCGCGAAATGCCTTAAAATGGCTTTAAAATGGATTTGGAGCATGGAGACGATTATCTCAGGATGGCAATATAAACAAACGAAACTTTTAGTAGATTTCTACTTATTTGATTAAATATTATCTCCACCAAACAGGACAAGCTTGCATCTGTTATAGTTTTGGAGAAAAATGTGTTCATTTCATGTATGCGCGAAATGCCTTAAAAATGGCTTTAAAATGGATTTGGAGCATGGAGACGATTATCTCGGGATTGCAAGATAACCAAACAAAACTTTTAGTGGATTTCTACTTATTTTATTAAATATCATCTCCACCAAACAGGACAAGCTTGCATCTGTTATAGTTTTGGAGAAAAATGTGTGCATTTCATGTATGCGCGAAATGCCTTAAAAATGGCTTTAAAATGGATTTGGAGCATGGAGACGATTATCTCGGGATTGCAAGATAACCAAACAAAACTTTTAGTGGATTTCTACTTATTTTATTAAATATCATCTCCACCAAACAGGACAAGCTTGCATCTGTTATAGTTTTGGAGAAAAATGTGTTCATTTCATGTATGCGCGAAATGCCTTAAAAATGGCTTTAAAATGGATTTGGAGCATGGAGACGATTATCTCGGGATTGCAAGATAACCAAACAAAACTTTTAGTGGATTTCTACTTATTTTATTAAATATCATCTCCACCAAACAGGACAAGCTTGCATCTGTTATAGTTTTGGAGAAAAATGTGTTCATTTCATGTATGCGCGAAATGCCTTAAAAATGGCTTTAAAATGGATTTGGAGCATGGAGACGATTATCTCAAGATTGCAAGATAACCAAACAAAACTTTTAGTGGATTTCTACTTATTTTATTAAATATCATCTCCACCAAACAGGACAAGCTTGCATCTGTTATAGTTTTGGAGAAAAATGTGTTCATTTCATGTATGCGCGAAATGCCTTAAAAATGGCTTTAAAATGGATTTGGAGCATGGAGACGATTATCTCGGGATTGCAAGATAACCAAACAAAACTTTTAGTGGATTTCTACTTATTTTATTAAATATCATCTCCACCAAACAGGACAAGCTTGCATCTGTTATAGTTTTGGAGAAAAATGTGTTCATTTCATGTATGCGCAAAATGCCTTAAAAATGGCTTTAAAATGGATTTGGAGCATGGAGACGATTATCTCGGGATTGCAAGATAACCAAACAAAACTTTTAGTGGATTTCTACTTATTTTATTAAATATCATCTCCACCAAACAGGACAAGCTTGCATCTGTTATAGTTTTGGAGAAAAATGTGTTCATTTCATGTATGCGCGAAATGCCTTAAAAATGGCTTTAAAATGGATTTGGAGCATGGAGACGATTATCTCGGGATTGCAAGATAACCAAACAAAACTTTTAGTGGATTTCTACTTATTTTATTAAATATCATCTCCACCAAACAGGACAAGCTTGCATCTGTTATAGTTTTGGAGAAAAATTTGTTCATTTCATGTATGCGCGAAATGCCTTAAAAATGGCTTTAAAATGGATTTGGAGCATGGAGACGATTATCTCGGGATTGCAAGATAACCAAACAAAACTTTTAGTGGATTTCTACTTATTTTATTAAATATCATCTCCACCAAACAGGACAAGCTTGCATCTGTTATAGTTTTGGAGAAAAATGTGTTCATTTCATGTATGCGCGAAATGCCTTAAAAATGACTTTAAAATGGATTTGGAGCATGGAGACGATTATCTCGGGATTGCAAGATAACCAAACAAAACTTTTAGTGGATTTCTACTTATTTTATTAAATATCATCTCCACCAAACAGGACAAGCTTGCATCTGTTATAGTTTTGGAGAAAAATGTGTTCATTTCATGTATGCGCGAAATGCCTTAAAAATGGCTTTAAAATGGATTTGGAGCATGGAGACGATTATCTCGGGATTGCAAGATAACCAAACAAAACTTTTAGTGGATTTCTACTTATTTTATTAAATATCATCTCCACCAAACAGGACAAGCTTGCATCTGTTATAGTTTTGGAGAAAAATGTGTTCATTTCATGTATGCGCGAAATGCCTTAAAAATGGCTTTAAAATGGATTTGGAGCATGGAGACGATTATCTCGGGATTGCAAGATAACCAAACAAAACTTTTAGTGGATTTCTACTTATTTTATTAAATATCATCTCCACCAAACAGGACAAGCTTGCATGTGTTATAGTTTTGGAGAAAAATGTGTTCATTTCATGTATGCGCAAAATGCCTTTGAAATGGCTTTAAAATGGATTTGGAGCATGGAGACGATTATCTCAGGATGGCAATATAAACAAACGAAACTTTTAGTAGATTTCTACTTATTTTATTAAATATTATCTCCACCAAACAGGACAAGCTTGCATCTGTTATAGTTTTGGAGAAAAATGTGTTCATTTCATGTATGCGCGAAATGCCTTAAAAATGGCTTTAAAATGGATTTGGAGCATGGAGACGATTATCTCGGGATTGCAAGATAACCAAACAAAACTTTTAGTGGATTTCTACTTATTTTATTAAATATCATCTCCACCAAACAGGACAAGCTTGCATGTGTTATAGTTTTGGAGAAAAATGTGTTCATTTCATGTATGCGCAAAATGCCTTTGAAATGGCTTTAAAATGGATTTGGAGCATGGAGACGATTATCTCGGGATTGCAAGATAACCAAACAAAACTTTTAGTGGATTTCTACTTATTTTATTAAATATCATCTCCACCAAACAGGACAAGCTTGCATCTGTTATAGTTTTGGAGAAAAATGTGTTCATTTCATGTATGCGCGAAATGCCTTAAAAATGGCTTTAAAATGGATTTGGAGCATGGAGACGATTATCTCGGGATTGCAAGATAACCAAACAAAACTTTTAGTGGATTTCTACTTATTTTATTAAATATCATCTCCACCGAACAGGACAAGCTTGCATCTATTATAGTTTTGGAGAAAAATGTGTTCATTTCATGTATGCGCGAAATGCCTTAAAAATGGCTTTAAAATGGATTTGGAGCATGGAGACGATTATCTCGGGATTGCAAGATAACCAAACAAAACTTTTAGTGGATTTCTACTTATTTTATTAAATATCATCTCCACCAAACAGGACAAGCTTGCATCTGTTATAGTTTTGGAGAAAAATGTGTTCATTTCATGTATGCGCGAAATGCCTTAAAAATGGCTTTAAAATGGATTTGGAGCATGGAGACGATTATCTCGGGATTGCAAGATAACCAAACAAAACTTTTAGTGGATTTCTACTTATTTTATTAAATATCATCTCCACCAAACAGGACAAGCTTGCATGTGTTATAGTTTTGGAGAAAAATGTGTTCATTTCATGTATGCGCAAAATGCCTTTGAAATGGCTTTAAAATGGATTTGGAGCATGGAGACGATTATCTCAGGATGGCAATATAAACAAACGAAACTTTTAGTAGATTTCTACTTATTTTATTAAATATTATCTCCACCAAACAGGACAAGCTTGCATCTGTTATAGTTTTGGAGAAAAATGTGTTCATTTCATGTATGCGCGAAATGCCTTAAAAATGGCTTTAAAATGGATTTGGAGCATGGAGACGATTATCTCGGGATTGCAAGATAACCAAACAAAACTTTTAGTGGATTTCTACTTATTTTATTAAATATCATCTCCACCAAACAGGACAAGCTTGCATCTGTTATAGTTTTGGAGAAAAATGTGTTCATTTCATGTATGCGCGAAATGCCTTAAAAATGGCTTTAAAATGGATTTGGAGCATGGAGACGATTATCTCGGGATTGCAAGATAACCAAACAAAACTTTTAGTGGATTTCTACTTATTTTATTAAATATCATCTCCACCAAACAGGACAAGCTTGCATCTGTTATAGTTTTGGAGAAAAATGTGTTCATTTCATGTATGCGCGAAATGCCTTAAAAATGGCTTTAAAATGGATTTGGAGCATGGAAACGATTATCTCGGGATTGCAATATAACCAAACAAAACTTTTAGTGGATTTCTACTTATTTTATTAAATATCATCTCCACCAAACAGGACAAGCTTGCATCTGTTATAGTTTTGGAGAAAAATGTGTTCATTTCATGTATGCGCGAAATGCCTTAAAAATGGCTTTAAAATGGATTTGGAGCATGGAGACGATTATCTCGGGATTGCAAGATAACCAAACAAAACTTTTAGTGGATTTCTACTTATTTTATTAAATATCATCTCCACCAAACAGGACAAGCTTGCATCTGTTATAGTTTTGGAGAAAAATGTGTTCATTTCATGTATGCGCGAAATGCCTTAAAAATGGCTTTAAAATGGATTTGGAGCATGGAGACGATTATCTCGGGATTGCAAGATAACCAAACAAAACTTTTAGTGGATTTCTACTTATTTTATTAAATATCATCTCCACCAAACAGGACAAGCTTGCATCTGTTATAGTTTTGGAGAAAAATGTGTTCATTTCATGTATGCGCGAAATGCCTTAAAAATGGCTTTAAAATGGATTTGGAGCATGGAGACGATTATCTCGGGATTGCAAGATAACCAAACAAAACTTTTAGTGGATTTCTACTTATTTTATTAAATATCATCTCCACCAAACAGGACAAGCTTGCATCTGTTATAGTTTTGGAGAAAAATGTGTTCATTTCATGTATGCGCGAAATGCCTTAAAAATGGCTTTAAAATGGATTTGGAGCATGGAGACGATTATCTCGGGATTGCAAGATAACCAAACAAAACTTTTAGTGGATTTCTACTTATTTTATTAAATATCATCTCCACCAAACAGGACAAGCTTGCATCTGTTATAGTTTTGGAGAAAAATGTGTTCATTTCATGTATGCGCGAAATGCCTTAAAAATGGCTTTAAAATGGATTTGGAGCATGGAGACGATTATCTCGGGATTGCAAGATAACCAAACAAAACTTTTAGTGGATTTCTACTTATTTTATTAAATATCATCTCCACCAAACAGGACAAGCTTGCATGTGTTATAGTTTTGGAGAAAAATGTGTTCATTTCATGTATGCGCAAAATGCCTTTGAAATGGCTTTAAAATGGATTTGGAGCATGGAGACGATTATCTCAGGATGGCAATATAAACAAACGAAACTTTTAGTAGATTTCTACTTATTTTATTAAATATTATCTCCACCAAACAGGACAAGCTTGCATCTGTTATAGTTTTGGAGAAAAATGTGTTCATTTCATGTATGCGCGAAATGCCTTAAAAATGGCTTTAAAATGGATTTGGAGCATGGAGACGATTATCTCGGGATTGCAAGATAACCAAACAAAACTTTTAGTGGATTTCTACTTATTTTATTAAATATCATCTCCACCAAACAGGACAAGCTTGCATCTGTTATAGTTTTGGAGAAAAATGTGTTCATTTCATGTATGCGCGAAATGCCTTAAAAATGGCTTTAAAATGGATTTGGAGCATGGAGACGATTATCTCGGGATTGCAAGATAACCAAACAAAACTTTTAGTGTATTTCTACTTATTTTATTAAATATCATCTCCACCAAACAGGACAAGCTTGCATCTGTTATAGTTTTGGAGAAAAATGTGTTCATTTCATGTATGCGCGAAATGCCTTAAAAATGGCTTTAAAATGGATTTGGAGCATGGAGACGATTATCTCGGGATTGCAATATAACCAAACAAAACTTTTAGTGGATTTCTACTTATTTTATTAAATATCATCTCCACCAAACAGGACAAGCTTGCATCTGTTATAGTTTTGGAGAAAAATGTGTTCATTTCATGTATGCGCGAAATGCCTTAAAAATGGCTTTAAAATGGATTTGGAGCATGGAGACGATTATCTCGGGATTGCAAGATAACCAAACAAAACTTTTAGTGGATTTCTACTTATTTTATTAAATATCATCTCCACCAAACAGGACAAGCTTGCATCTGTTATAGTTTTGGAGAAAAATGTGTTCATTTCATGTATGCGCGAAATGCCTTAAAAATGGCTTTAAAATGGATTTGGAGCATGGAGACGATTATCTCGGGATTGCAAGATAACCAAACAAACCTTTTAGTGGATTTCTACTTATTTTATTAAATATCATCTCCACCAAACAGGACAAGCTTGCATCTGTTATAGTTTTGGAGAAAAATGTGTTCATTTCATGTATGCGCGAAATGCCTTAAAAATGGCTTTAAAATGGATTTGGAGCATGGAGACGATTATCTCGGGATTGCAAGATAACCAAACAAAACTTTTAGTGGATTTCTACTTATTTTATTAAATATCATCTCCACCAAACAGGACAAGCTTGCATCTGTTATAGTTTTGGAGAAAAATGTGTTCATTTCATGTATGCGCGAAATGCATTAAAAATGGCTTTAAAATGGATTTGGAGCATGGAGACGATTATCTCGGGATTGCAAGATAGCCAAACAAAACTTTTAGTGGATTTCTACTTATTTTATTAAATATCATCTCCACCAAACAGGACAAACTTGCATGTGTTATAGTTTTGGAGAAAAATGTGTTCATTTCATGTATGCGCAAAATGCCTTTGAAATGGCTTTAAAATGGATTTGGAGCATGGAGACGATTATCTCAGGATGGCAATATAAACAAACGAAACTTTTAGTAGATTTCTACTTATTTTATTAAATATCATCTCCACCAAACAGGACAAGCTTGCATCTGTTATAGTTTTGGAGAAAAATGTGTTCATTTCATGTATGCGCGAAATGCCTTAAAAATGGCTTTAAAATGGATTTGGAGCATGGAGACGATTATCTCGGGATTGCAAGATAACCAAACAAAACTTTTAGTGGATTTCTACTTATTTTATTAAATATCATCTCCACCAAACAGGACAAGCTTGCATCTGTTATAGTTTTGGAGAAAAATGTGTTCATTTCATGTATGCGCGAAATGCCTTAAAAATGGCTTTAAAATGGATTTGGAGCATGGAGACGATTATCTCGGGATTGCAAGATAACCAAACAAAACTTTTAGTGGATTTCTACTTATTTTATTAAATATCATCTCTAGTGATGAGCGAGCATGCTTGTAACTACTCGGTACTCGCACGAGTATCACTGTACTCGGGCTGCTCGGCGGGGACCGAGTAATTTTGCAATACTCGTGCTTTACTCGTGGTCTTCATCCCTGCATGTTGGCGCTCTTTTGAGAGCCAGCCCTCATGCAGGGATTGGCTGGCAGACCACTGCAATGCCACAGCCCTGTTAGTTGTGGAATTGCAGTGATTGGCTGGCCTGCACAGCGTGACCGAGCCTTTATACCGGCCGGCGCGCTGTGCTCTGTACACAGCCATCTCATATTCCCTGCTTTCCACGCCCACAGGCGCCTATGATTGGTTGCAGTGAGACACGCCCCCACGCTGAGTGACAGGTGTCACACTGCACCCAATCACAGCAGCCGGTGGGCGTGTCTATACTGTGCAGTAAAATAAATAAATAAATAATTAAAAAAACGGCGTGCGGTTCCCCCCAATTTTAATACTAGCCAGATAAAGCCATACAGCTGAAGGCTGGTATTCTCAGGATGGGGAGCCCCACGTTATGGGGAGCCCCCCACCCTAACAATATCAGTCAGCAGCTGGCCAGAATTGCCGCATACATTATATGCGACAATTCTGGGGCTGTACCCGGCTCTTCCCGATTTACCCTGGTGCGTTGGCAAATCGGGGTAATAAGGAGTTATTGGAAGCCCATAGCTGCCAATAAGTCCTAGATTAATCATGTCATGCGTCTATGAGACACCCTCCATGATTAATCTGTAAGTTACAGTAAATAAACACACACCCGAAAAAATCCTTTATTAGAAATAAAAACACACACATATACCCTGGTTCACCACTTTAATCAGCCCGAAAAAGCCCTCCTTGTCCGGCGTAATCCAGGATGATCCAGCGTCACATCCAGCGCTGCTGCATGGAGGTGACCGGAGCCGCAGCAGACACCGCCGCTCCGGTCACCTCCACACAGCAAATGAACACAGCCGCGCGATCAGCTGCTGTCACTGAGGTTACCCGCTGTCACCGCTGCATCCACCGGTGGCCGCGGGTAACCTCAGTGACAGCAGCTGATCGCGCGGCTGTGTTCATTTGCTGTGTAGAGGTGACCGGAGCGGCTGTGTCTGCTGCAGCTCCGGTCACCTCCATGCAGCAGCGCTGGATGCGACGCTGGAGCATCCTGGATTACGCCGGACAAGGAGGGCTTTTTCGGGCTGATTAAAGTGGTGAACCAGGGTATATGTGTGTGTTTTTATTTCTAATAAAGGATTTTTTCTGGTGTGTGTGTTTATTTACTGTAACTTACAGATTAATCATGGAGGGTGTCTCATAGACGCCTGACATGATTAATCTAGGACTTATTGGCAGTTATGGGCTGCCAATAACTCCTTATTACCCCGATTTGCCAACGCACCAGGGCAAATCGGGAAGAGCCGGGTACAGTCCCAGAACTGTCGCATATAATGTATGCGGCAATTCTGGGCGGCTGTTGGCTGATATTGTTAGGGTGGGGGGCTCCCCATAACGTGGAGCTCCCCATCCTGAGAATACCAGCCTTCAGCCGTATGGCTTTATCTGGCTGGTTTTAAAAATGGGGGGAACCGCACGCCGTTTTTTTTTAATTATTTATTAATTTTAATTATTAATTTTAATTATTTATTAAATAATTAAAAAAAACGGCGTGCGGTTCCCCCCATTTTTAAAACCAGCCAGATAAAGCCATACGGCTGAAGGCTGGTATTCTCAGGATGGGGAGCTCCACGTTATGGGGAGCCCCCCACCCTAACAATATCAGCCAACAGCTGCCCAGAATTGCCGCATACATTATATGCGACAGTTCTGGGACTGTACCCGGCTCTTCCCGATTTACCCTGGTGCGTTGGCAAATCGGGGTAATAAGGAGTTAATGGCAGCCCATAGCTGCCACTAAATCCTAGATTAATCATGTCAGGCGTCTCCCCGAGATTCCTTCCATGATTAATCTGTAAATTACAGTTAAAAAACACACACACCCGAAAAATCCTTTATTAGAAATAAAAAACACTAACAAAGTCCCTCAGTCATTACCAATTTATTAACCCCGACAAACCCTCCATGTCCGGCGTACTCCACGGACTCCGGCGTCGCGTCCAGCTCTGCTGCATGGAAGTGACAGGAGCTGCAGAAGACACCGCCGCTCCGGTCACCTCCACGCAGCTAATGAAGACAGCCGTGCGATCAGCTGAGCTGTCACTGAGGTTACCCGCTGTCACTGGATCCAGTGACGGCGGGTAACCTCAGTGACAGCTCAGCTGATCGCGCTACTCACCTCATTTGCTGCGTGGAAGTGACCGGAGCGGCGGTGTCTTCTGCAGCTCCGGTCACCTCTATGCAGCAGCGCAGGATGCGACGCTGGAACATCCTGGATGACGCCGGACATGGAGGGCTTTTTGGGGCTGATTAAAGTGGTGAACCAGGGAATGTGTGTGTGTTTTTTATTTCTAATAAAGGATTTTTTCGGGTGTGTGTGTTTATTTACTGTAACTTACAGATTAATCATGGAGGGTGTCTCATAGACGCCTGACATGATTAATCTAGGATTTAGTGGCAGCTATGGGCTGCCATTAACTCCTTATTACCCCGATTTGCCAAAGCACCAGGGCAAATCGGGAAGAGCCGGGTACAGCCCCAGAACTGTCGCATATAATGTATGCGGCAATTCTGGGCGGCTGCTGACTGATATTGTTAGGCTGGGGGGCTCCCCATAACGTGGAGCTCCCCATCCTGAGAATACCAGCCTTCAGCCGTATGGCTTTATCTGGCTGGCATTAAAATGGGGGGGACCGCACGCCGTTTTTTTTTAATTATTTATTAATTTATTTTACTGCACAGTATAGACACGCCCACCGGCTGCTGTGATTGGGTGCAGTGTGACACCTGTCACTCAGCGTGGGGGCGTGTCTCACTGCAACCAATCATAGGCACCGGTGGGCGGGGAAAGCAGGGAATAGGAGATTGTTTAATGAGCGGCCGGCTTTTTCAAAATAGTAAAAGCCGCCGGTCACCTCCACGCAGCTAATGAAGGGAATAGCGCGATCAGCTGCTGTCAGTCAGGTAACTCCCGGCCACCGCTGGATCCAGCGGTGCCGCGATTAACCTCAGTGACAGCAGCTGATCGCTCTACTCACCTCAGTTGGTGCATGGAGCTGACTGGAGCGGCGGTGAGTAGCGCGATCAGCTGAGCTGTCACTGAGGTTACCCGTGGCCACCGCTGCATCCACTGCTGGATCCAGGTAACCTCAGTGACAGCTCAGCTGATCGCGCTACTCATCTCATTAGCTGCGTGGAGGTGACCGGAGCGGCGGTGTCTTCTGCAGCTCCTGTCACTTCCATGCAGCAGAGCTGGACGCGACGCTGGAGGACTGTGGAGTACGCCGGACATGGAGGGTTTGTCGGGGTTAATAAATTGGTAATGAGGGACTTTGTTAGTGTTTTTTATTTCTAATAAAGGATTTTTCGGGTGTGTGTGTTTTTTAACTGTAATTTACAGATTAATCATGGAAGGAATCTCGGGGAGACGCCTGACATGATTAATCTAGGATTTAGTGGCAGCTATGGGCTGCCATTAACTCCTTATTACCCCGATTTGCCAACGCACCAGGGTAAATCGGGAAGAGCCGGGTACAGCCCCAGAACTGTCGCATCTAATGTATGCGGCAATTCTGGGCGGCTGCTGACTGATATTGTTAGGGTGGGGGGCTCCCCATAACGTGGAGCTCCCCATCCTGAGAATACCAGCCTTCAGCCGTATGGCTTTATCTGGCTGGTATTAAAATTGGGGGGACCGCATGCCGTTTTTTTTAATTATTTAATTATTTATTTCACTGCACAGTATACACACACCGGCTGCTGTGATTGGTTGCAGTGAGACAGCTGTCACTCAGTGTGGGAGCGTGTCTCACTGCAACCAATCATAGGCGCCGAAAAGCAGGACAGCAGGGAATAGGAGATTGATTAATGAGCGGCCGGCTTTTTCAAAAGAGGAAAAGCCACCGGAGTTTGAACAGCTGTGCAGCGCCGCGGCAGTGATCGGGGAACGGTAAGTAAGAGAGAGGGGGGGGAACTGACCGACAGACTGTGAGAGGGGGACAGACAAGACAGAGAGAGACAGACCGACGGACTGAGGGAGATAGAATAAAAAAAAAAAAATGACCGACATCGCTAGTAAAAAGCACAAAACGTGCGTTTTGGACATCGGAGTGCCACACAAGGTTTTCATGTAAAATCTTTCATGTATTAATCTCAAAAAGTAACATACACCAGCTCTATCTCACTATTGAGTATGTGCCCTTAACATTTCCGCCATGAAAATTCATTTTGGTGTCATTTTGGAAGGTTTTCTGGTGAGTCCGTAAAAATGGCGTAAAACTCGGACAAAATTGTTCACATCTGTGACTTTTGAGTGATAAATGCTTCAAGGGGTCTTCCCCATGCTGATGCCATGTCATTTGAGCACTCTTCTGAGACTTTTGTGACATTTTTAGGGTTTCTCCATGCTGCCGGGGGGTCATTTCACAAAAATACTCGGGTCTCCCATAGGATAACATTGGGCTCGGTGCTCGGGCCGAGTACACGAGTATCTTGGGAGGCTCGGCCCGAGCTTCGAGCACCCGAGCTTTTTAGTACTCGCTCATCACTAATCATCTCCACCAAACAGGACAAGCTTGCATCTGTTATAGTTTTGGAGAAAAATGTGTTCATTTCATGTATGCGCGAAATGCCTTAAAAATGGCTTTAAAATGGATTTGGAGCATGGAGACGATTATCTCGGGATTGCAATGTAACCAAACAAAACTTTTAGTGGATTTCTACTTATTTTATTAAATATCATCTCCACCAAACAGGACAAGCTTGCATCTGTTATAGTTTTGGAGAAAAATGTGTTCATTTCATGTATGCGCGAAATGCCTTAAAAATGGCTATACAATGGATTTGGAGCATGGAGACGATTATCTCGGGATTGCAAGATAACCAAACAAAACTTTTAGTGGATTTCTACTTATTTTATTAAATATCATCTCCACCAAACAGGACAAGCTTGCATCTGTTATAGTTTTGGAGAAAAATGTGTTCATTTCATGTATGCGCGAAATGCCTTAAAAATGGCTTTAAAATGGATTTGGAGCATGGAGACGATTATCTCGGGATTGCAAGATAACCAAACAAAACTTTTAGTGGATTTCTACTTATTTTATTAAATATCATCTTCACCAAACAGGACAAGCTTGCATCTGTTATAGTTTTGGAGAAAAATGTGTTCATTTCTTGTATGCGCGAAATGCCTTAAAAATGGCTTTAAAATGGATTTGGAGCATGGAGACGATTATCTCGGGATTGCAAGATAACCAAACAAAACTTTTAGTGGATTTCTACTTATTTTATTAAATATCATCTCCACCAAACAGGACAAGCTTGCATCTGTTATAGTTTTGGAGAAAAATGTGTTCATTTCATGTATGCGCGAAATGCCTTAAAAATGGCTTTAAAATGGATTTGGAGCATGGAGACGATTATCTCGGGATTGCAAGATAACCAAACAAAACTTTTAGTGGATTTCTACTTATTTTATTAAATATCATCTCCACCAAACAGGACAAGCTTGCATCTGTTATAGTTTTGGAGAAAAATGTGTTCATTTCATGTATGCGCGAAATGCCTTAAAAATGGCTTTAAAATGGATTTGGAGCATGGAGACGATTATCTCGGGATTGCAATATAACCAAACAAAACTTTTAGTGGATTTCTACTTATTTTATTAAATATCATCTCCACCAAACAGGACAAGCTTGCATCTGTTATAGTTTTGGAGAAAAATGTGTTCATTTCATGTATGCGCGAAATGCCTTAAAAATGGCTTTAAAATGGATTTGGAGCATGGAGACGATTATCTCGGGATTGCAAGATAACCAAACAAAACTTTTAGTGGATTTCTACTTATTTTATTAAATATCATCTCCACCAAACAGGACAAGCTTGCATCTGTTATAGTTTTGGAGAAAAATGTGTTCATTTCATGTATGCGCGAAATGCCTTAAAAATGGCTTTAAAATGGATTTGGAGCATGGAGACGATTATCTCGGGATTGCAAGATAACCAAACAAAACTTTTAGTGGATTTCTACTTATTTTATTAAATATCATCTCCACCAAACAGGACAAGCTTGCATCTGTTATAGTTTTGGAGAAAAATGTGTTCATTTCATGTATGCGCGAAATGCCTTAAAAATGGCTTTAAAATGGATTTGGAGCATGGAGACGATTATCTCGGGATTGCAAGATAACCAAACAAAACTTTTAGGGGATTTCTACTTATTTTATTAAATATCATCTCCACCAAACAGGACAAGCTTGCATCTGTTATAGTTTTGGAGAAAAATGTGTTCATTTCATGTATGCGCGAAATGCCTTAAAAATGGCTTTAAAATGGATTTGGAGCATGGAGACGATTATCTCGGGATTGCAAGATAACCAAACAAAACTTTTAGTGGATTTCTACTTATTTTATTAAATATCATCTCCACCAAACAGGACAAGCTTGCATCTGTTATAGTTTTGGAGAAAAATGTGTTCATTTCATGTATGCGCGAAATGCCTTAAAAATGGCTTTAAAATGGATTTGGAGCATGGAGACGATTATCTCGGGATTGCAAGATAACCAAACAAAACTTTTAGTGGATTTCTACTTATTTTATTAAATATCATCTCCACCAAACAGGACAAGCT
Organism: Anomaloglossus baeobatrachus; assembly: GCF_048569485.1. Taxonomy (NCBI): domain Eukaryota; kingdom Metazoa; phylum Chordata; class Amphibia; order Anura; family Aromobatidae; genus Anomaloglossus; species Anomaloglossus baeobatrachus. The sequence continues at coordinate 68,138 of NW_027445154.1, read as the reverse complement.
TGCATGTGTTATAGTTTTGGAGAAAAATGTGTTCATTTCATGTATGCGCAAAATGCCTTTGAAATGGCTTTAAAATGGATTTGGAGCATGGAGACGATTATCTCAGGATGGCAATATAAACAAACGAAACTTTTAGTAGATTTCTACTTATTTTATTAAATATTATCTCCACCAAACAGGACAAGCTTGCATCTGTTATAGTTTTGGAGAAAAATGTGTTCATTTCATGTATGCGCGAAATGCCTTAAAAATGGCTTTAAAATGGATTTGGAGCATGGAGACGATTATCTCGGGATTGCAAGATAACCAAACAAAACTTTTAGTGGATTTCTACTTATTTTATTAAATATCATCTCCACCAAACAGGACAAGCTTGCATCTGTTATAGTTTTGGAGAAAAATGTGTTCATTTCATGTATGCGCGAAATGCCTTAAAAATGGCTTTAAAATGGATTTGGAGCATGGAGACGATTATCTCGGGATTGCAAGATAACCAAACAAAACTTTTAGTGTATTTCTACTTATTTTATTAAATATCATCTCCACCAAACAGGACAAGCTTGCATCTGTTATAGTTTTGGAGAAAAATGTGTTCATTTCATGTATGCGCGAAATGCCTTAAAAATGGCTTTAAAATGGATTTGGAGCATGGAGACGATTATCTCGGGATTGCAATATAACCAAACAAAACTTTTAGTGGATTTCTACTTATTTTATTAAATATCATCTCCACCAAACAGGACAAGCTTGCATCTGTTATAGTTTTGGAGAAAAATGTGTTCATTTCATGTATGCGCGAAATGCCTTAAAAATGGCTTTAAAATGGATTTGGAGCATGGAGACGATTATCTCGGGATTGCAAGATAACCAAACAAAACTTTTAGTGGATTTCTACTTATTTTATTAAATATCATCTCCACCAAACAGGACAAGCTTGCATCTGTTATAGTTTTGGAGAAAAATGTGTTCATTTCATGTATGCGCGAAATGCCTTAAAAATGGCTTTAAAATGGATTTGGAGCATGGAGACGATTATCTCGGGATTGCAAGATAACCAAACAAAACTTTTAGTGGATTTCTACTTATTTTATTAAATATCATCTCCACCAAACAGGACAAGCTTGCATCTGTTATAGTTTTGGAGAAAAATGTGTTCATTTCATGTATGCGCGAAATGCCTTAAAAATGGCTTTAAAATGGATTTGGAGCATGGAGACGATTATCTCGGGATTGCAAGATAACCAAACAAAACTTTTAGTGGATTTCTACTTATTTTATTAAATATCATCTCCACCAAACAGGACAAGCTTGCATCTGTTATAGTTTTGGAGAAAAATGTGTTCATTTCATGTATGCGCGAAATGCATTAAAAATGGCTTTAAAATGGATTTGGAGCATGGAGACGATTATCTCGGGATTGCAAGATAGCCAAACAAAACTTTTAGTGGATTTCTACTTATTTTATTAAATATCATCTCCACCAAACAGGACAAACTTGCATGTGTTATAGTTTTGGAGAAAAATGTGTTCATTTCATGTATGCGCAAAATGCCTTTGAAATGGCTTTAAAATGGATTTGGAGCATGGAGACGATTATCTCAGGATGGCAATATAAACAAACGAAACTTTTAGTAGATTTCTACTTATTTTATTAAATATTATCTCCACCAAACAGGACAAGCTTGCATCTGTTATAGTTTTGGAGAAAAATGTGTTCATTTCATGTATGCGCGAAATGCCTTAAAAATGGCTTTAAAATGGATTTGGAGCATGGAGACGATTATCTCGGGATTGCAAGATAACCAAACAAAACTTTTAGTGGATTTCTACTTATTTTATTAAATATCATCTCCACCAAACAGGACAAGCTTGCATCTGTTATAGTTTTGGAGAAAAATGTGTTCATTTCATGTATGCGCGAAATGCCTTAAAAATGGCTTTAAAATGGATTTGGAGCATGGAGACGATTATCTCGGGATTGCAAGATAACCAAACAAAACTTTTAGTGGATTTCTACTTATTTTATTAAATATCATCTCCACCAAACAGGACAAGCTTGCATCTGTTATAGTTTTGGAGAAAAATGTGTTCATTTCATGTATGCGCGAAATGCCTTAAAAATGGCTTTAAAATGGATTTGGAGCATGGAGACGATTATCTCGGGATTGCAAGATAACCAAACAAAACTTTTAGTGGATTTCTACTTATTTTATTAAATATCATCTCCACCAAACAGGACAAGCTTGCATCTGTTATAGTTTTGGAGAAAAATGTGTTCATTTCATGTATGCGCGAAATGCCTTAAAAATGGCTTTAAAATGGATTTGGAGCATGGAGACGATTATCTCGGGATTGCAAGATAACCAAACAAAACTTTTAGTGGATTTCTACTTATTTTATTAAATATCATCTCCACCAAACAGGACAAGCTTGCATCTGTTATAGTTTTGGAGAAAAATGTGTTCATTTCATGTATGCGCGAAATGCCTTAAAAATGGCTTTAAAATGGATTTGGAGCATGGAGACGATTATCTCGGGATTGCAATGTAACCAAACAAAACTTTTAGTGGATTTCTACTTATTTTATTAAATATCATCTCCACCAAACAGGACAAGCTTGCATCTGTTATAGTTTTGGAGAAAAATGTGTTCATTTCATGTATGCGCGAAATGCCTTAAAAATGGCTTTAAAATGGATTTGGAGCATGGAGACGATTATCTCGGGATTGCAAGATAACCAAACAAAACTTTTAGTGGATTTCTACTTATTTTATTAAATATCATCTCCACCAAACAGGACAAGCTTGCATCTGTTATAGTTTTGGAGAAAAATGTGTTCATTTCATGTATGCGCGAAATGCCTTAAAAATGGCTTTAAAATGGATTTGGAGCATGGAGACGATTATCTCAGGATGGCAATATAAACAAACGAAACTTTTAGTAGATTTCTACTTATTTGATTAAATATTATCTCCACCAAACAGGACAAGCTTGCATCTGTTATAGTTTTGGAGAAAAATGTGTTCATTTCATGTATGCGCGAAATGCCTTAAAAATGGCTTTAAAATGGATTCGGAGCATGGAGACGATTATCTCGGGATTGCAAGATAACCAAACAAAACTTTTAGTGGATTTCTACTTATTTTATTAAATATCATCTCCACCAAACAGGACAAGCTTGCATCTGTTATAGTTTTGGAGAAAAATGTGTTCATTTCATGTATGCGCGAAATGCCTTAAAAATGGCTTTAAAATGGATTTGGAGCATGGAGACGATTATCTCGGGATTGCAAGATAACCAAACAAAACTTTTAGTGGATTTCTACTTATTTTATTAAATATCATCTCCACCAAACAGGACAAGCTTGCATCTGTTATAGTTTTGGAGAAAAATGTGTTCATTTCATGTATGCGCGAAATGCCTTAAAAATGGCTTTAAAATGGATTTGGAGCATGGAGACGATTATCTCGGGATTGCAAGATAACCAAACAAAACTTTTAGTGGATTTCTACTTATTTTATTAAATATCATCTCCACCAAACAGGACAAGCTTGCATCTGTTATAGTTTTGGAGAAAAATGTGTTCATTTCATGTATGCGCGAAATGCCTTAAAAATGGCTTTAAAATGGATTTGGAGCATGGAGACGATTATCTCGGGATTGCAAGATAACCAAACAAAACTTTTAGTGGATTTCTACTTATTTTATTAAATATCATCTCCACCAAACAGGACAAGCTTGCATCTGTTATAGTTTTGGAGAAAAATGTGTTCATTTCATGTATGCGCGAAATGCCTTAAAAATGGCTTTAAAATAGATTTGGAGCATGGAGACGATTATCTCGGGATTGCAAGATAACCAAACAAAACTTTTAGTGGATTTCTACTTATTTTATTAAATATCATCTCCACCAAACAGGACAAGCTTGCATCTGTTATAGTTTTGGAGAAAAATGTGTTCATTTCATGTATGCGCGAAATGCCTTAAAAATGGCTTTAAAATGGATTTGGAGCATGGAGACGATTATCTCGGGATTGCAAGATAACCAAACAAAACTTTTAGTGGATTTCTACTTATTTTATTAAATATCATCTCCACCAAACAGGACAAGCTTGCATCTGTTATAGTTTTGGAGAAAAATTTGTTCATTTCATGTATGCGCGAAATGCCTTAAAAATGGCTTTAAAATGGATTTGGAGCATGGAGACGATTATCTCGGGATTGCAAGATAACCAAACAAAACTTTTAGTGGATTTCTACTTATTTTATTAAATATCATCTCCACCAAACAGGACAAGCTTGCATCTGTTATAGTTTTGGAGAAAAATGTGTTCATTTCATGTATGCGCGAAATGCCTTAAAAATGACTTTAAAATGGATTTGGAGCATGGAGACGATTATCTCGGGATTGCAAGATAACCAAACAAAACTTTTAGTGGATTTCTACTTATTTTATTAAATATCATCTCCACCAAACAGGACAAGCTTGCATCTGTTATAGTTTTGGAGAAAAATGTGTTCATTTCATGTATGCGCGAAATGCCTTAAAAATGGCTTTAAAATGGATTTGGAGCATGGAGACGATTATCTCGGGATTGCAAGATAACCAAACAAAACTTTTAGTGGATTTCTACTTATTTTATTAAATATCATCTCCACCAAACAGGACAAGCTTGCATCTGTTATAGTTTTGGAGAAAAATGTGTTCATTTCATGTATGCGCGAAATGCCTTAAAAATGGCTTTAAAATGGATTTGGAGCATGGAGACGATTATCTCGGGATTGCAATATAACCAAACAAAACTTTTAGTGGATTTCTACTTATTTTATTAAATATCATCTCCACCAAACAGGACAAGCTTGCATGTGTTATAGTTTTGGAGAAAAATGTGTTCATTTCATGTATGCGCAAAATGCCTTTGAAATGGCTTTAAAATGGATTTGGAGCATGGAGACGATTATCTCGGGATTGCAAGATAACCAAACAAAACTTTTAGTGGATTTCTACTTATTTTATTAAATATCATCTCCACCAAACAGGACAAGCTTGCATCTGTTATAGTTTTGGAGAAAAATGTGTTCATTTCATGTATGCGCGAAATGCCTTAAAAATGGCTTTAAAATGGATTTGGAGCATGGAGACGATTATCTCGGGATTGCAAGATAACCAAACAAAACTTTTAGTGGATTTCTACTTATTTTATTAAATATCATCTCCACCGAACAGGACAAGCTTGCATCTATTATAGTTTTGGAGAAAAATGTGTTCATTTCATGTATGCGCGAAATGCCTTAAAAATGGCTTTAAAATGGCTTTGGAGCATGGAGACGATTATCTCGGGATTGCAAGATAACCAAACAAAACTTTTAGTGGATTTCTACTTATTTTATTAAATATCATCTCCACCAAACAGGACAAGCTTGCATCTGTTATAGTTTTGGAGAAAAATGTGTTCATTTCATGTATGCGCGAAATGCCTTAAAAATGGCTTTAAAATGGATTTGGAGCATGGAGACGATTATCTCGGGATTGCAAGATAACCAAACAAAACTTTTAGTGGATTTCTACTTATTTTATTAAATATCATCTCCACCAAACAGGACAAGCTTGCATGTGTTATAGTTTTGGAGAAAAATGTGTTCATTTCATGTATGCGCAAAATGCCTTTGAAATGGCTTTAAAATGGATTTGGAGCATGGAGACGATTATCTCAGGATGGCAATATAAACAAACGAAACTTTTAGTAGATTTCTACTTATTTTATTAAATATTATCTCCACCAAACAGGACAAGCTTGCATCTGTTATAGTTTTGGAGAAAAATGTGTTCATTTCATGTATGCGCGAAATGCCTTAAAAATGGCTTTAAAATGGATTTGGAGCATGGAGACGATTATCTCGGGATTGCAAGATAACCAAACAAAACTTTTAGTGGATTTCTACTTATTTTATTAAATATCATCTCCACCAAACAGGACAAGATTGCATCTGTTATAGTTTTGGAGAAAAATGTGTTCATTTCATGTATGCGCGAAATGCCTTAAAAATGGCTTTAAAATGGATTTGGAGCATGGAGACGATTATCTCGGGATTGCAATATAACCAAACAAAACTTTTAGTGGATTTCTACTTATTTTATTAAATATCATCTCCACCAAACAGGACAAGCTTGCATCTGTTATAGTTTTGGAGAAAAATGTGTTCATTTCATGTATGCGCGAAATGCCTTAAAAATGGCTTTAAAATGGATTTGGAGCATGGAGACGATTATCTCGGGATTGCAAGATAACCAAACAAAACTTTTAGTGGATTTCTACTTATTTTATTAAATATCATCTCCACCAAACAGGACAAGCTTGCATCTGTTATAGTTTTGGAGAAAAATGTGTTCATTTCATGTATGCGCGAAATGCCTTAAAAATGGCTTTAAAATGGATTTGGAGCATGGAGACGATTATCTCGGGATTGCAAGATAACCAAACAAAACTTTTAGTGGATTTCTACTTATTTTATTAAATATCATCTCCACCAAACAGGACAAGCTTGCATCTGTTATAGTTTTGGAGAAAAATGTGTTCATTTCATGTATGCGCGAAATGCCTTAAAAATGGCTTTAAAAAGGATTTGGAGCATGGAGACGATTATCTCGGGATTGCAAGATAACCAAACAAAACTTTTAGTGGATTTCTACTTATTTTATTAAATATCATCTCCACCAAACAGGACAAGCTTGCATGTGTTATAGTTTTGGAGAAAAATGTGTTCATTTCATGTATGCGCAAAATGCCTTTGAAATGGCTTTAAAATGGATTTGGAGCATGGAGACGATTATCTCGGGATTGCAAGATAACCAAACAAAACTTTTAGTGGATTTCTACTTATTTTATTAAATATCATCTCCACCAAACAGGACAAGCTTGCATCTGTTATAGTTTTGGAGAAAAATGTGTTCATTTCATGTATGCGCGAAATGCCTTAAAAATGGCTTTAAAATGGATTTGGAGCATGGAGACGATTATCTCGGGATTGCAAGATAACCAAACAAAACTTTTAGTGGATTTCTACTTATTTTATTAAATATCATCTCCACCAAACAGGACAAGCTTGCATCTGTTATAGTTTTGGAGAAAAATGTGTTCATTTCATGTATGCGCGAAATGCCTTAAAAATGGCTTTAAAATGGATTTGGAGCATGGAGACGATTATCTCGGGATTGCAAGATAACCAAACAAAACTTTTAGTGGATTTCTACTTATTTTATTAAATATCATCTCCACCAAACAGGACAAGCTTGCATCTGTTATAGTTTTGGAGAAAAATGTGTTCATTTCATGTATGCGCGAAATGCCTTAAAAATGGCTTTAAAATGGATTTGGAGCATGGAGACGATTATCTCGGGATTGCAAGATAACCAAACAAAACTTTTAGTGGATTTCTACTTATTTTATTAAATATCATCTCCACCAAACAGGACAAGCTTGCATCTGTTATAGTTTTGGAGAAAAATGTGTTCATTTCATGTATGCGCGAAATGCCTTAAAAATGGCTTTAAAATGGATTTGGAGCATGGAGACGATTATCTCCGGATTGCAAGATAACCAAACAAAACTTTTAGTGGATTTCTACTTATTTTATTAAATATCATCTCCACCAAACAGGACAAGCTTGCATCTGTTATAGTTTTGGAGAAAAATGTGTTCATTTCATGTATGCGCGAAATGCCTTAAAATGGCTTTAAAATGGATTTGGAGCATGGAGACGATTATCTCGGGATTACAAGATAACCAAACAAAACTTTTAGTGGATTTCTACTTATTTTATTAAATATCATCTCCACCAAACAGGACAAGCTTGCATCTGTTATAGTTTTGGAGAAAAATGTGTTCATTTCATGTATGCGCGAAATGCCTTAAAAATGGCTTTAAAATGGATTTGGAGCATGGAGACGATTATCTCGGGATTGCAATATAACCAAACAAAACTTTTAGTGGATTTCTACTTATTTTATTAAATATCATCTCCACCAAACAGGACAAGCTTGCATCTGTTATAGTTTTGGAGAAAAATGTGTTCATTTCATGTATGCGCGAAATGCCTTAAAAATGGCTTTAAAATGGATTTGGAGCATGGAGACGATTATCTCGGGATTGCAAGATAACCAAACAAAACTTTTAGTGCATTTCTACTTATTTTATTAAATATCATCTCCACCAAACAGGACAAGCTTGCATCTGTTATAGTTTTGGAGAAAAATGTGTTCATTTCATGTATGCGCGAAATGCCTTAAAAATGGCTTTAAAATGGATTTGGAGCATGGAGACGATTATCTCGGGATTGCAAGATAACCAAACAAAACTTTTAGTGGATTTCTACTTATTTTATTAAATATCATCTCCATCAAACAGGACAAGCTTGCATCTGTTATAGTTTTGGAGAAAAATGTGTTCATTTCATGTATGCGCGAAATGCCTTAAAAATGGCTTTAAAATGGATTTGGAGCATGGAGACAATTATCTCGGGATTGCAAGATAACCAAACAAAACTTTTAGTGGATTTCTACTTATTTTATTAAATATCATCTCCACCAAACAGGACAAGCTTGCATCTGTTATAGTTTTGGAGAAAAATGTGTTCATTTCATGTATGCGCGAAATGCCTTAAAAATGGCTTTAAAATGGATTTGGAGCATGGAGACGATTATCTCGGCATTGCAAGATAACCAAACAAAACTTTTAGTGGATTTCTACTTATTTTATTAAATATCATCTCCACCAAACAGGACAAGCTTGCATCTGTTATAGTTTTGGAGAAAAATGTGTTCATTTCATGTATGCGCGAAATGCCTTAAAAATGGCTTTAAAATGGATTTGGAGCATGGAGACGATTATCTCGGGATTGCAAGATAACCAAACAAAACTTTTAGTGGATTTCTACTTATTTTATTAAATATCATCTCCACCAAACAGGACAAGCTTGCATCTGTTATAATTTTGGAGAAAAATGTGTTCATTTCATGTATGCGCAAAATGCCTTAAAAATGGCTTTAAAATGGATTTGGAGCATGGAGACGATTATCTCGGGATTGCAAGATAACCAAACAAAACTTTTAGTGGATTTCTACTTATTTTATTAAATATCATCTCCACCAAACAGGACAAGCTTGCATCTGTTATAGTTTTGGAGAAAAATTTGTTCATTTCATGTATGCGCGAAATGCCTTAAAAATGGCTTTAAAATGGATTTGGAGCATGGAGACGATTATCTCGGGATTGCAAGATAACCAAACAAAACTTTTAGTGGATTTCTACTTATTTTATTAAATATCATCTCCACCAAACAGGACAAGCTTGCATCTGTTATAGTTTTGGAGAAAAATGTGTTCATTTCATGTATGCGCGAAATGCCTTAAAAATGGCTTTAAAATGGATTTGGAGCATGGAGACGATTATCTCGGGATTGCAAGATAACCAAACAAAACTTTTAGTGGATTTCTACTTATTTTATTAAATATCATCTCCACCAAACAGGACAAGCTTGCATGTGTTATAGTTTTGGAGAAAAATGTGTTCATTTCATGTATGCGCAAAATGCCTTAAAAATGGCTTTAAAATGGATTTGGAGCATGGAGACGATTATCTCAGGATGGCAATATAAACAAACGAAACTTTTAGTAGATTTCTACTTATTTTATTAAATATTATCTCCACCAAACAGGACAAGCTTGCATCTGTTATAGTTTTGGAGAAAAATGTGTTCATTTCATGTATGCGCGAAATGCCTTAAAAATGGCTTTAAAATGGATTTGGAGCATGGAGACGATTATCTCGGGATTGCAAGATAACCAAACAAAACTTTTAGTGGATTTCTACTTATTTTATTAAATATCATCTCCACCAAACAGGACAAGCTTGCATCTGTTAAAGTTTTGGAGAAAAATGTGTTCATTTCATGTATGCGCGAAATGCCTTAAAAATGGCTTTAAAATGGATTTGGAGCATGGAGACGATTATCTCGGGATTGCAAGATAACCAAACAAAACTTTTAGTGGATTTCTACTTATTTTATTAAATATCATCTCCACCAAACAGGACAAGCTTGCATCTGTTATAGTTTTGGAGAAAAATGTGTTCATTTCATGTATGCGCGAAATGCCTTAAAAATGGCTTTAAAATGGATTTGGAGCATGGAGACGATTATCTCGGGATTGCAAGATAACCAAACAAAACTTTTAGTGGATTTCTACTTATTTTATTAAATATCATCTCCACCAAACAGGACAAGCTTGCATCTGTTATAGTTTTGGAGAAAAATGTGTTCATTTCATGTATGCGCGAAATGCCTTAAAAATGGCTTTAAAATGGATTTGGAGCATGGAGACGATTATCTCGGGATTGCAATATAACCAAACAAAACTTTTAGTGGATTTCTACTTATTTTATTAAATATCATCTCCACCAAACAGGACAAGCTTGCATCTGTTATAGTTTTGAAGAAAAATGTGTTCATTTCATGTATGCGCGAAATGCCTTAAAAATGGCTTTAAAATGGATTTGGAGCATGGAGACGATTATCTCGGGATTGCAAGATAACCAAACAAAACTTTTAGTGGATTTCTACTTATTTTATTAAATATCATCTCCACCAAACAGGACAAGCTTGCATCTGTTATAGTTTTGGAGAAAAATGTGTTCATTTCATGTATGCGCGAAATGCCTTAAAAATGGCTTTAAAATGGATTTGGAGCATGGAGACGATTATCTCGGGATTGCAATATAACCAAACAAAACTTTTAGTGGATTTCTACTTATTTTATTAAATATCATCTCCACCAAACAGGACAAGCTTGCATCTGTTATAGTTTTGGAGAAAAATGTGTTCATTTCATGTATGCGCGAAATGCCTTAAAAATGGCTTTAAAATGGATTTGGAGCATGGAGACGATTATCTCGGGATTGCAAGATAACCAAACAAAACGTTTAGTGGATTTCTACTTATTTTATTAAATATCATCTCCACCAAACAGGACAAGCTTGCATCTGTTATAGTTTTGGAGAAAAATGTGTTCATTTCATGTATGCGCGAAATGCCTTAAAAATGGCTTTAAAATGGATTTGGAGCATGGAGACGATTATCTCGGGATTGCAAGATAACCAAACAAAACTTTTAGTGGATTTCTACTTATTTTATTAAATATCATCTCCACCAAACAGGACAAGCTTGCATGTGTTATAGTTTTGGAGAAAAATGTGTTCATTTCATGTATGCGCAAAATGCCTTAAAAATGGCTTTAAAATGGATTTGGAGCATGGAGACGATTATCTCAGGATGGCAATATAAACAAACGAAACTTTTAGTAGATTTCTACTTATTTTATTAAATATTATCTCCACCAAACAGGACAAGCTTGCATCTGTTATAGTTTTGGAGAAAAATGTGTTCATTTCATGTATGCGCGAAATGCCTTAAAAATGGCTTTAAAATGGATTTGGAGCATGGAGACGATTATCTCGGGATTGCAAGATAACCAAACAAAACTTTTAGTGGATTTCTACTTATTTTATTAAATATCATCTCCACCAAACAGGACAAGCTTGCATCTGTTATAGTTTTGGAGAAAAATGTGTTCATTTCATGTATGCGCGAAATGCCTTAAAAATGGCTTTAAAATGGATTTGGAGCATGGAGACGATTATCTCGGGATTGCAAGATAACCAAACAAAACTTTTAGTGGATTTCTACTTATTTTATTAAATATCATCTCCACCAAACAGGACAAGCTTGCATCTGTTATAGTTTTGGAGAAAAATGTGTTCATTTCATGTATGCGCAAAATGCCTTTGAAATGGCTTTAAAATGGATTTGGAGCATGGAGACGATTATCTCGGGATTGCAAGATAACCAAACAAAACTTTTAGTGGATTTCTACTTATTTTATTAAATATCATCTCCACCAAACAGGACAAGCTTGCATCTGTTATAGTTTTGGAGAAAAATGTGTTCATTTCATGTATGCGCGAGATGCCTTAAAAATGGCTTTAAAATGGATTTGGAGCATGGAGACGATTATCTCGGGATTGCAAGATAACCAAACAAAACTTTTAGTGGATTTCTACTTATTTTATTAAATATCATCTCCACCAAACAGGACAAGCTTGCATCTGTTATAGTTTTGGAGAAAAATGTGTTCATTTCATGTATGCGCGAAATGCCTTAAAAATGGCTTTAAAATGGATTTGGAGCATGGAGACGATTATCTCGGGATTGCAAGATAACCAAACAAAACTTTTAGTGGATTTCTACTTATTTTATTAAATATCATCTCCACCAAACAGGACAAGCTTGCATCTGTTATAGTTTTGGAGAAAAATGTGTTCATTTCATGTATGCGCAAAATGCCTTTGAAATGGCTTTAAAATGGATTTGGAGCATGGAGACGATTATCTCGGGATTGCAAGATAACCAAACAAAACTTTTAGTGGATTTCTACTTATTTTATTAAATATCATCTCCACCAAACAGGACAAGCTTGCATCTGTTATAGTTTTGGAGAAAAATGTGTTCATTTCATGTATGCGCGAAATGCCTTAAAAATGGCTTTAAAATGGATTTGGAGCATGGAGACGATTATCTCGGGATTGCAAGATAACCAAACAAAACTTTTAGTGGATTTCTACTTATTTTATTAAATATCATCTCCACCAAACAGGACAAGCTTGCATCTGTTATAGTTTTGGAGAAAAATGTGTTCATTTCATGTATGCGCGAAATGCCTTAAAAATGGCTTTAAAATGGATTTGGAGCATGGAGACGATTATCTCGGGATTGCAAGATAACCAAACAAAACTTTTAGTGGATTTCTACTTATTTTATTAAATATCATCTCCACCAAACAGGACAAGCTTGCATCTGTTATAGTTTTGGAGAAAAATGTGTTCATTTCATGTATGCGCGAAATGCCTTAAAAATGGCTTTAAAATGGATTTGGAGCATGGAGACGATTATCTCGGGATTGCAAGATAACCAAACAAAACTTTTAGTGGATTTCTACTTATTTTATTAAATATCATCTCCACCAAACAGGACAAGCTTGCATCTGTTATAGTTTTGGAGAAAAATGTGTTCATTTCATGTATGCGCGAAATGCCTTAAAAATGGCTTTAAAATGGATTTGGAGCATGGAGACGATTATCTCCGGATTGCAAGATAACCAAACAAAACTTTTAGTGGATTTCTACTTATTTTATTAAATATCATCTCCACCAAACAGGACAAGCTTGCATCTGTTATAGTTTTGGAGAAAAATGTGTTCATTTCATGTATGCGCGAAATGCCTTAAAATGGCTTTAAAATGGATTTGGAGCATGGAGACGATTATCTCGGGATTACAAGATAACCAAACAAAACTTTTAGTGGATTTCTACTTATTTTATTAAATATCATCTCCACCAAACAGGACAAGCTTGCATCTGTTATAGTTTTGGAGAAAAATGTGTTCATTTCATGTATGCGCGAAATGCCTTAAAAATGGCTTTAAAATGGATTTGGAGCATGGAGACGATTATCTCGGGATTGCAATATAACCAAACAAAACTTTTAGTGGATTTCTACTTATTTTATTAAATATCATCTCCACCAAACAGGACAAGCTTGCATCTGTTATAGTTTTGGAGAAAAATGTGTTCATTTCATGTATGCGCGAAATGCCTTAAAAATGGCTTTAAAATGGATTTGGAGCATGGAGACGATTATCTCGGGATTGCAAGATAACCAAACAAAACTTTTAGTGCATTTCTACTTATTTTATTAAATATCATCTCCACCAAACAGGACAAGCTTGCATCTGTTATAGTTTTGGAGAAAAATGTGTTCATTTCATGTATGCGCGAAATGCCTTAAAAATGGCTTTAAAATGGATTTGGAGCATGGAGACGATTATCTCGGGATTGCAAGATAACCAAACAAAACTTTTAGTGGATTTCTACTTATTTTATTAAATATCATCTCCATCAAACAGGACAAGCTTGCATCTGTTATAGTTTTGGAGAAAAATGTGTTCATTTCATGTATGCGCGAAATGCCTTAAAAATGGCTTTAAAATGGATTTGGAGCATGGAGACAATTATCTCGGGATTGCAAGATAACCAAACAAAACTTTTAGTGGATTTCTACTTATTTTATTAAATATCATCTCCACCAAACAGGACAAGCTTGCATCTGTTATAGTTTTGGAGAAAAATGTGTTCATTTCATGTATGCGCGAAATGCCTTAAAAATGGCTTTAAAATGGATTTGGAGCATGGATTCGATTATCTCGGCATTGCAAGATAACCAAACAAAACTTTTAGTGGATTTCTACTTATTTTATTAAATATCATCTCCACCAAACAGGACAAGCTTGCATCTGTTATAGTTTTGGAGAAAAATGTGTTCATTTCATGTATGCGCGAAATGCCTTAAAAATGGCTTTAAAATGGATTTGGAGCATGGAGACGATTATCTCGGGATTGCAAGATAACCAAACAAAACTTTTAGTGGATTTCTACTTATTTTATTAAATATCATCTCCACCAAACAGGACAAGCTTGCATCTGTTATAGTTTTGGAGAAAAATGTGTTCATTTCATGTATGCGCGAAATGCCTTAAAAATGGCTTTAAAATGGATTTGGAGCATGGAGACGATTATCTCGGGATTGCAAGATAACCAAACAAAACTTTTAGTGGATTTCTACTTATTTTATTAAATATCATCTCCACCAAACAGGACAAGCTTGCATCTGTTATAGTTTTGGAGAAAAATTTGTTCATTTCATGTATGCGCGAAATGCCTTAAAAATGGCTTTAAAATGGATTTGGAGCATGGAGACGATTATCTCGGGATTGCAAGATAACCAAACAAAACTTTTAGTGGATTTCTACTTATTTTATTAAATATCATCTCCACCAAACAGGACAAGCTTGCATCTGTTATAGTTTTGGAGAAAAATGTGTTCATTTCATGTATGCGCGAAATGCCTTAAAAATGGCTTTAAAATGGATTTGGAGCATGGAGACGATTATCTCGGGATTGCAAGATAACCAAACAAAACTTTTAGTGGATTTCTACTTATTTTATTAAATATCATCTCCACCAAACAGGACAAGCTTGCATGTGTTATAGTTTTGGAGAAAAATGTGTTCATTTCATGTATGCGCAAAATGCCTTAAAAATGGCTTTAAAATGGATTTGGAGCATGGAGACGATTATCTCAGGATGGCAATATAAACAAACGAAACTTTTAGTAGATTTCTACTTATTTTAATAAATATTATCTCCACCAAACAGGACAAGCTTGCATCTGTTATAGTTTTGGAGAAAAATGTGTTCATTTCATGTATGCGCGAAATGCCTTAAAAATGGCTTTAAAATGGATTTGGAGCATGGAGACGATTATCTCGGGATTGCAAGATAACCAAACAAAACTTTTAGTGGATTTCTACTTATTTTATTAAATATCATCTCCACCAAACAGGACAAGCTTGCATCTGTTAAAGTTTTGGAGAAAAATGTGTTCATTTCATGTATGCGCGAAATGCCTTAAAAATGGCTTTAAAATGGATTTGGAGCATGGAGACGATTATCTCGGGATTGCAAGATAACCAAACAAAACTTTTAGTGGATTTCTACTTATTTTATTAAATATCATCTCCACCAAACAGGACAAGCTTGCATCTGTTATAGTTTTGGAGAAAAATGTGTTCATTTCATGTATGCGCGAAATGCCTTAAAAATGGCTTTAAAATGGATTTGGAGCATGGAGACGATTATCTCGGGATTGCAAGATAACCAAACAAAACTTTTAGTGGATTTCTACTTATTTTATTAAATATCATCTCCACCAAACAGGACAAGCTTGCATCTGTTATAGTTTTGGAGAAAAATGTGTTCATTTCATGTATGCGCGAAATGCCTTAAAAATGGCTTTAAAATGGATTTGGAGCATGGAGACGATTATCTCGGGATTGCAATATAACCAAACAAAACTTTTAGTGGATTTCTACTTATTTTATTAAATATCATCTCCACCAAACAGGACAAGCTTGCATCTGTTATAGTTTTGGAGAAAAATGTGTTCATTTCATGTATGCGCGAAATGCCTTAAAAATGGCTTTAAAATGGATTTGGAGCATGGAGACGATTATCTCGGGATTGCAAGATAACCAAACAAAACTTTTAGTGGATTTCTACTTATTTTATTAAATATCATCTCCACCAAACAGGACAAGCTTGCATCTGTTATAGTTTTGGAGAAAAATGTGTTCATTTCATGTATGCGCGAAATGCCTTAAAAATGGCTTTAAAATGGATTTGGAGCATGGAGACGATTATCTCGGGATTGCAATATAACCAAACAAAACTTTTAGTGGATTTCTACTTATTTTATTAAATATCATCTCCACCAAACAGGACAAGCTTGCATCTGTTATAGTTTTGGAGAAAAATGTGTTCATTTCATGTATGCGCGAAATGCCTTAAAAATGGCTTTAAAATGGATTTGGAGCATGGAGACGATTATCTCGGGATTGCAAGATAACCAAACAAAACGTTTAGTGGATTTCTACTTATTTTATTAAATATCATCTCCACCAAACAGGACAAGCTTGCATCTGTTATAGTTTTGGAGAAAAATGTGTTCATTTCATGTATGCGCGAAATGCCTTAAAAATGGCTTTAAAATGGATTTGGAGCATGGAGACGATTATCTCGGGATTGCAAGATAACCAAACAAAACTTTTAGTGGATTTCTACTTATTTTATTAAATATCATCTCCACCAAACAGGACAAGCTTGCATGTGTTATAGTTTTGGAGAAAAATGTGTTCATTTCATGTATGCGCAAAATGCCTTAAAAATGGCTTTAAAATGGATTTGGAGCATGGAGACGATTATCTCAGGATGGCAATATAAACAAACGAAACTTTTAGTAGATTTCTACTTATTTTATTAAATATTATCTCCACCAAACAGGACAAGCTTGCATCTGTTATAGTTTTGGAGAAAAATGTGTTCATTTCATGTATGCGCGAAATGCCTTAAAAATGGCTTTAAAATGGATTTGGAGCATGGAGACGATTATCTCGGGATTGCAAGATAACCAAACAAAACTTTTAGTGGATTTCTACTTATTTTATTAAATATCATCTCCACCAAACAGGACAAGCTTGCATCTGTTATAGTTTTGGAGAAAAATGTGTTCATTTCATGTATGCGCGAAATGCCTTAAAAATGGCTTTAAAATGGATTTGGAGCATGGAGACGATTATCTCGGGATTGCAAGATAACCAAACAAAACTTTTAGTGGATTTCTACTTATTTTATTAAATATCATCTCCACCAAACAGGACAAGCTTGCATCTGTTATAGTTTTGGAGAAAAATGTGTTCATTTCATGTATGCGCGAAATGCCTTAAAAATGGCTTTAAAATGGATTTGGAGCATGGAGACGATTATCTCGGGATTGCAAGATAACCAAACAAAACTTTTAGTGGATTTCTACTTATCTTATTAAATATCATCTCCACCAAACAGGACAAGCTTGCATCTGTTAAAGTTTTGGAGAAAAATGTGTTCATTTCATGTATGCGCGAAATGCCTTAAAAATGGCTTTAAAATGGATTTGGAGCATGGAGACGATTATCTCGGGATTGCAAGATAACCAAACAAAACTTTTAGTGGATTTCTACTTATTTTATTAAATATCATCTCCACCAAACAGGACAAGCTTGCATCTGTTATAGTTTTGGAGAAAAATGTGTTCATTTCATGTATGCGCGAAATGCCTTAAAAATGGCTTTAAAATGGATTTGGAGCATGGAGACGATTATCTCGGGATTGCAAGATAACCAAACAAAACTTTTAGTGGATTTCTACTTATTTTATTAAATATCATCTCCACCAAACAGGACAAGCTTGCATCTGTTATAGTTTTGGAGAAAAATGTGTTCATTTCATGTATGCGCGAAATGCCTTAAAAATGGCTTTAAAATGGATTTGGAGCATGGAGACGATTATCTCGGGATTGCAATATAACCAAACAAAACTTTTAGTGGATTTCTACTTATTTTATTAAATATCATCTCCACCAAACAGGACAAGCTTGCATCTGTTATAGTTTTGGAGAAAAATGTGTTCATTTCATGTATGCGCGAAATGCCTTAAAAATGGCTTTAAAATGGATTTGGAGCATGGAGACGATTATCTCGGGATTGCAAGATAACCAAACAAAACTTTTAGTGGATTTCTACTTATTTTATTAAATATCATCTCCACCAAACAGGACAAGCTTGCATCTGTTATAGTTTTGGAGAAAAATGTGTTCATTTCATGTATGCGCGAAATGCCTTAAAAATGGCTTTAAAATGGATTTGGAGCATGGAGACGATTATCTCGGGATTGCAAGATAACCAAACAAAACTTTTAGTGGATTTCTACTTATTTTATTAAATATCATCTCCACCAAACAGGACAAGCTTGCATCTGTTATAGTTTTGGAGAAAAATGTGTTCATTTCATGTATGCGCGAAATGCCTTAAAAATGGCTTTAAAATGGATTTGGAGCATGGAGACGATTATCTCGGGATTGCAATATAACCAAACAAAACTTTTAGTGGATTTCTACTTATTTTATTAAATATCATCTCCACCAAACAGGACAAGCTTGCATCTGTTATAGTTTTGGAGAAAAATGTGTTCATTTCATGTATGCGCGAAATGCCTTAAAAATGGCTTTAAAATGGATTTGGAGCATGGAGACGATTATCTCGGGATTGCAAGATAACCAAACAAAACGTTTAGTGGATTTCTACTTATTTTATTAAATATCATCTCCACCAAACAGGACAAGCTTGCATCTGTTATAGTTTTGGAGAAAAATGTGTTCATTTCATGTATGCGCGAAATGCCTTAAAAATGGCTTTAAAATGGATTTGGAGCATGGAGACGATTATCTCGGGATTGCAAGATAACCAAACAAAACTTTTAGTGGATTTCTACTTATTTTATTAAATATCATCTCCACCAAACAGGACAAGCTTGCATCTGTTATAGTTTTGGAGAAAAATGTGTTCATTTCATGTATGCGCGAAATGCCTTAAAAATGGCTTTAAAATGGATTTGGAGCATGGAGACGATTATCTCGGGATTGCAAGATAACCAAACAAAACTTTTAGTGGATTTCTACTTATTTTATTAAATATCATCTCCACCAAACAGGACAAGCTTGCATCTGTTATAGTTTTGGAGAAAAATGTGTTCATTTCATGTATGCGCGAAATGCCTTAAAAATGGCTTTAAAGTGGATTTGGAGCATGGAGACGATTATCTCGGGATTGCAATATAACCAAACAAAACTTTTAGTGGATTTCTACTTATTTTATTAAATATCATCTCCACCAAACAGGACAAGCTTGCATCTGTTATAGTTTTGGAGAAAAATGTGTTCATTTCATGTATGCGCGAAATGCCTTAAAAATGGCTTTAAAATGGATTTGGAGCATGGAGACGATTATCTCGGGATTGCAAGATAACCAAACAAAACGTTTAGTGGATTTCTACTTATTTTATTAAATATCATCTCCACCAAACAGGACAAGCTTGCATCTGTTATAGTTTTGGAGAAAAATGTGTTCATTTCATGTATGCGCGAAATGCCTTAAAAATGGCTTTAAAATGGATTTGGAGCATGGAGACGATTATCTCGGGATTGCAAGATAACCAAACAAAACTTTTAGTGGATTTCTACTTATTTTATTAAATATCATCTCCACCAAACAGGACAAGCTTGCATGTGTTATAGTTTTGGAGAAAAATGTGTTCATTTCATGTATGCGCAAAATGCCTTTGAAATGGCTTTAAAATGGATTTGGAGCATGGAGACGATTATCTCAGGATGGCAATATAAACAAACGAAACTTTTAGTAGATTTCTACTTATTTTATTAAATATTATCTCCACCAAACAGGACAAGCTTGCATCTGTTATAGTTTTGGAGAAA
This sequence comes from Anomaloglossus baeobatrachus, assembly GCF_048569485.1. Taxonomy (NCBI): domain Eukaryota; kingdom Metazoa; phylum Chordata; class Amphibia; order Anura; family Aromobatidae; genus Anomaloglossus; species Anomaloglossus baeobatrachus. The sequence continues at coordinate 48,106 of NW_027445154.1, read as the reverse complement.
AATGTGTTCATTTCATGTATGCGCGAAATGCCTTAAAAATGGCTTTAAAATGGATTTGGAGCATGGAGACGATTATCTCGGGATTGCAAGATAACCAAACAAAACTTTTAGTGGATTTCTACTTATTTTATTAAATATCATCTCCACCAAACAGGACAAGCTTGCATGTGTTATAGTTTTGGAGAAAAATGTGTTCATTTCATGTATGCGCAAAATGCCTTTGAAATGGCTTTAAAATGGATTTGGAGCATGGAGACGATTATTTCGGGATTGCAAGATAACCAAACAAAACTTTTAGTGGATTTCTACTTATTTTATTAAATATCATCTCCACCAAACAGGACAAGCTTGCATCTGTTATAGTTTTGGAGAAAAATGTGTTCATTTCATGTATGCGCGAAATGCCTTAAAAATGGCTTTAAAATGGATTTGGAGCATGGAGACGATTATCTCGGGATTGCAAGATAACCAAACAAAACTTTTAGTGGATTTCTACTTATTTTATTAAATATCATCTCCACCAAACAGGACAAGCTTGCATCTGTTATAGTTTTGGAGAAAAATGTGTTCATTTCATGTATGCGCGAAATGCCTTAAAAATGGCTTTAAAATGGATTTGGAGCATGGAGACGATTATCTCGGGATTGCAATATAACCAAACAAAACTTTTAGTGGATTTCTACTTATTTTATTAAATATCATCTCCACCAAACAGGACAAGCTTGCATCTGTTATAGTTTTGGAGAAAAATGTGTTCATTTCATGTATGCGCGAAATGCCTTAAAAATGGCTTTAAAATGGATTTGGAGCATGGAGACGATTATCTCGGGATTGCAAGATAACCAAACAAAACTTTTAGTGGATTTCTACTTATTTTATTAAATATCATCTCCACCAAACAGGACAAGCTTGCATCTGTTATAGTTTTGGAGAAAAATGTGTTCATTTCATGTATGCGCGAAATGCCTTAAAAATGGCTTTAAAATGGATTTGGAGCATGGAGACGATTATCTCGGGATTGCAATATAACCAAACAAAACTTTTAGTGGATTTCTACTTATTTTATTAAATATCATCTCCACCAAACAGGACAAGCTTGCATCTGTTATAGTTTTGGAGAAAAATGTGTTCATTTCATGTATGCGCGAAATGCCTTAAAAATGGCTTTAAAATGGATTTGGAGCATGGAGACGATTATCTCGGGATTGCAAGATAACCAAACAAAACGTTTAGTGGATTTCTACTTATTTTATTAAATATCATCTCCACCAAACAGGACAAGCTTGCATCTGTTATAGTTTTGGAGAAAAATGTGTTCATTTCATGTATGCGCGAAATGCCTTAAAAATGGCTTTAAAATGGATTTGGAGCATGGAGACGATTATCTCGGGATTGCAAGATAACCAAACAAAACTTTTAGTGGATTTCTACTTATTTTATTAAATATCATCTCCACCAAACAGGACAAGCTTGCATGTGTTATAGTTTTGGAGAAAAATGTGTTCATTTCATGTATGCGCAAAATGCCTTAAAAATGGCTTTAAAATGGATTTGGAGCATGGAGACGATTATCTCAGGATGGCAATATAAACAAACGAAACTTTTAGTAGATTTCTACTTATTTTATTAAATATTATCTCCACCAAACAGGACAAGCTTGCATCTGTTATAGTTTTGGAGAAAAATGTGTTCATTTCATGTATGCGCGAAATGCCTTAAAAATGGCTTTAAAATGGATTTGGAGCATGGAGACGATTATCTCGGGATTGCAAGATAACCAAACAAAACTTTTAGTGGATTTCTACTTATTTTATTAAATATCATCTCCACCAAACAGGACAAGCTTGCATCTGTTATAGTTTTGGAGAAAAATGTGTTCATTTCATGTATGCGCGAAATGCCTTAAAAATGGCTTTAAAATGGATTTGGAGCATGGAGACGATTATCTCGGGATTGCAAGATAACCAAACAAAACTTTTAGTGGATTTCTACTTATTTTATTAAATATCATCTCCACCAAACAGGACAAGCTTGCATCTGTTATAGTTTTGGAGAAAAATATGTTCATTTCATGTATGCGCGAAATGCCTTAAAAATGGCTTTAAAATGGATTTGGAGCATGGAGACGATTATCTTGGGATTGCAAGATAACCAAACAAAACTTTTAGTGGATTTCTACTTATCTTATTAAATATCATCTCCACCAAACAGGACAAGCTTGCATCTGTTAAAGTTTTGGAGAAAAATGTGTTCATTTCATGTATGCGCGAAATGCCTTAAAAATGGCTTTAAAATGGATTTGGAGCATGGAGACGATTATCTCGGGATTGCAAGATAACCAAACAAAACTTTTAGTGGATTTCTACTTATTTTATTAAATATCATCTCCACCAAACAGGACAAGCTTGCATCTGTTATAGTTTTGGAGAAAAATGTGTTCATTTCATGTATGCGCGAAATGCCTTAAAAATGGCTTTAAAATGGATTTGGAGCATGGAGACGATTATCTCGGGATTGCAAGATAACCAAACAAAACTTTTAGTGGATTTCTACTTATTTTATTAAATATCATCTCCACCAAACAGGACAAGCTTGCATCTGTTATGGTTTTGGAGAAAAATGTGTTCATTTCATGTATGCGCGAAATGCCTTAAAAATGGCTTTAAAATGGATTTGGAGCATGGAGACGATTATCTCGGGATTGCAATATAACCAAACAAAACTTTTAGTGGATTTCTACTTATTTTATTAAATATCATCTCCACCAAACAGGACAAGCTTGCATCTGTTATAGTTTTGGAGAAAAATGTGTTCATTTCATGTATGCGCGAAATGCCTTAAAAATGGCTTTAAAATGGATTTGGAGCATGGAGACGATTATCTCGGGATTGCAAGATAACCAAACAAAACTTTTAGTGGATTTCTACTTATTTTATTAAATATCATCTCCACCAAACAGGACAAGCTTGCATCTGTTATAGTTTTGGAGAAAAATGTGTTCATTTCATGTATGCGCGAAATGCCTTAAAAATGGCTTTAAAATGGATTTGGAGCATGGAGACGATTATCTCGGGATTGCAAGATAACCAAACAAAACTTTTAGTGGATTTCTACTTATTTTATTAAATATCATCTCCACCAAACAGGACAAGCTTGCATCTGTTATAGTTTTGGAGAAAAATGTGTTCATTTCATGTATGCGCGAAATGCCTTAAAAATGGCTTTAAAATGGATTTGGAGCATGGAGACGATTATCTCGGGATTGCAATATAACCAAACAAAACTTTTAGTGGATTTCTACTTATTTTATTAAATATCATCTCCACCAAACAGGACAAGCTTGCATCTGTTATAGTTTTGGAGAAAAATGTGTTCATTTCATGTATGCGCGAAATGCCTTAAAAATGGCTTTAAAATGGATTTGGAGCATGGAGACGATTATCTCGGGATTGCAAGATAACCAAACAAAACGTTTAGTGGATTTCTACTTATTTTATTAAATATCATCTCCACCAAACAGGACAAGCTTGCATCTGTTATAGTTTTGGAGAAAAATGTGTTCATTTCATGTATGCGCGAAATGCCTTAAAAATGGCTTTAAAATGGATTTGGAGCATGGAGACGATTATCTCGGGATTGCAAGATAACCAAACAAAACTTTTAGTGGATTTATACTTATTTTATTAAATATCATCTCCACCAAACAGGACAAGCTTGCATCTGTTATAGTTTTGGAGAAAAATGTGTTCATTTCATGTATGCGCGAAATGCCTTAAAAATGGCTTTAAAATGGATTTGGAGCATGGAGACGATTATCTCGGGATTGCAAGATAACCAAACAAAACTTTTAGTGGATTTCTACTTATTTTATTAAATATCATCTCCACCAAACAGGACAAGCTTGCATCTGTTATAGTTTTGGAGAAAAATGTGTTCATTTCATGTATGCGCGAAATGCCTTAAAAATGGCTTTAAAGTGGATTTGGAGCATGGAGACGATTATCTCGGGATTGCAATATAACCAAACAAAACTTTTAGTGGATTTCTACTTATTTTATTAAATATCATCTCCACCAAACAGGACAAGCTTGCATCTGTTATAGTTTTGGAGAAAAATGTGTTCATTTCATGTATGCGCGAAATGCCTTAAAAATGGCTTTAAAATGGATTTGGAGCATGGAGACGATTATCTCGGGATTGCAAGATAACCAAACAAAACGTTTAGTGGATTTCTACTTATTTTATTAAATATCATCTCCACCAAACAGGACAAGCTTGCATCTGTTATAGTTTTGGAGAAAAATGTGTTCATTTCATGTATGCGCGAAATGCCTTAAAAATGGCTTTAAAATGGATTTGGAGCATGGAGACGATTATCTCGGGATTGCAAGATAACCAAACAAAACTTTTAGTGGATTTCTACTTATTTTATTAAATATCATCTCCACCAAACAGGACAAGCTTGCATGTGTTATAGTTTTGGAGAAAAATGTGTTCATTTCATGTATGCGCAAAATGCCTTTGAAATGGCTTTAAAATGGATTTGGAGCATGGAGACGATTATCTCGGGATTGCAATATAACCAAACAAAACTTTTAGTGGATTTCTACTTATTTTATTAAATATCATCTCCACCAAACAGGACAAGCTTGCATCTGTTATAGTTTTGGAGAAAAATGTGTTCATTTCATGTATGCGCGAAATGCCTTAAAAATGGCTTTTAAATGGATTTGGAGCATTGAGACAAATATCTCGGGATTGCAAGATAACCAAACAAAACTTTTAGTGGATTTCTACTTATTTTATTAAATATCATCTCCACCAAACAGGACAAGCTTGCATCTGTTATAGTTTTGGAGAAAAATGTGTTCATTTCATGTATGCGCGAAATGCCTTAAAAATGGCTTTAAAATGGATTTGGAGCATGGAGACGATTATCTCGGGATTGCAAGATAACCAAACAAAACTTTTAGTGGATTTCTACTTATTTTATTAAATATCATCTCCACCAAACAGGACAAGCTTGCATCTGTTATAGTTTTGGAGAAAAATGTGTTCATTTCATGTATGCGCGAAATGCCTTAAAAAAGGCTTTAAAATGGATTTGGAGCATGGAGACGATTATCTCGGGATTGCAAGATAACCAAACAAAACTTTTAGTGGATTTCTACTTATTTTATTAAATATCATCTCCACCAAACAGGACAAGCTTGCATGTGTTACAGTTTTGGAGAAAAATGTGTTCATTTCATGTATGCGCAAAATGCCTTTGAAATGGCTTTAAAATGGATTTGGAGCATGGAGACGATTATCTCGGGATTGCAAGATAACCAAACAAAACTTTTAGTGGATTTCTACTTATTTTATTAAATATCATCTCCACCAAACAGGACAAGCTTGCATCTGTTATAGTTTTGGAGAAAAATGTGTTCATTTCATGTATGCGCGAAATGCCTTAAAAATGGCTTTAAAATGGATTTGGAGCATGGAGACGATTATCTCGGGATTGCAAGATAACCAAACAAAACTTTTAGTGGATTTCTACTTATTTTATTAAATATCATCTCCACCAAACAGGACAAGCTTGCATCTGTTATAGTTTTGGAGAAAAATGTGTTCATTTCATGTATGCGCGAAATGCCTTAAAAATGGCTTTAAAATGGATTTGGAGCATGGAGACGATTATCTCGGGATTGCAAGATAACCAAACAAAACTTTTAGTGGATTTCTACTTATTTTATTAAATATCATCTCCACCAAACAGGACAAGCTTGCATCTGTTATAGTTTTGGAGAAAAATGTGTTCATTTCATGTATGCGCGAAATGCCTTAAAAATGGCTTTAAAATGGATTTGGAGCATGGAGACGATTATCTCGGGATTGCAAGATAACCAAACAAAACTTTTAGTGGATTTCTACTTATTTTATTAAATATCATCTCCACCAAACAGGACAAGCTTGCATCTGTTATAGTTTTGGAGAAAAATGTGTTCATTTCATGTATGCGCGAAATGCCTTAAAAATGGCTTTAAAATGGATTTGGAGCATGGAGACGATTATCTCGGGATTGCAAGATAACCAAACAAAACTTTTAGTGGATTTCTACTTATTTTATTAAATATCATCTCCACCAAACAGGACAAGCTTGCATCTGTTATAGTTTTGGAGAAAAATGTGTTCATTTTATGTATGCGCGAAATGCCTTAAAATGGCTTTAAAATGGATTTGGAGCATGGAGACGATTATCTCGGGATTGCAAGATAACCAAACAAAACTTTTAGTGGATTTCTACTTATTTTATTAAATATCATCTCCACCAAACAGGACAAGCTTGCATCTGTTATAGTTTTGGAGAAAAATGTGTTCATTTCATGTATGCGCGAAATGCCTTAAAAATGGCTTTAAAATGGATTTGGAGCATGGAGACGATTATCTCGGGATTGCAATATAACCAAACAAAACTTTTAGTGGATTTCTACTTATTTTATTAAATATCATCTCCACCAAACAGGACAAGCTTGCATCTGTTATAGTTTTGGAGAAAAATGTGTTCATTTCATGTATGCGCGAAATGCCTTAAAAATGGCTTTAAAATGGATTTGGAGCATGGAGACGATTATCTCGGGATTGCAAGATAACCAAACAAAACTTTTAGTGCATTTCTACTTATTTTATTAAATATCATCTCCACCAAACAGGACAAGCTTGCATCTGTTATAGTTTTGGAGAAAAATGTGTTCATTTCATGTATGCGCGAAATGCCTTAAAAATGGCTTTAAAATGGATTTGGAGCATGGAGACGATTATCTCGGGATTGCAAGATAACCAAACAAAACTTTTAGTGGATTTCTACTTATTTTATTAAATATCATCTCCATCAAACAGGACAAGCTTGCATCTGTTATAGTTTTGGAGAAAAATGTGTTCATTTCATGTATGCGCGAAATGCCTTAAAAATGGCTTTAAAATGGATTTGGAGCATGGAGACGATTATCTCGGGATTGCAAGATAACCAAACAAAACTTTTAGTGGATTTCTACTTATTTTATTAAATATCATCTCCACCAAACAGGACAAGCTTGCATCTGTTATAGTTTTGGAGAAAAATGTGTTCATTTCATGTATGCGCGAAATGCCTTAAAAATGGCTTTAAAATGGATTTGGAGCATGGAGACGATTATCTCGGGATTGCAAGATAACCAAACAAAACTTTTAGTGGATTTCTACTTATTTTATTAAATATCATCTCCACCAAACAGGACAAGCTTGCATCTGTTATAGTTTTGGAGAAAAATGTGTTCATTTCATGTATGCGCGAAATGCCTTAAAAATGGCTTTAAAATGGATTTGGAGCATGGAGACGATTATCTCGGGATTGCAAGATAACCAAACAAAACTTTTAGTGGATTTCTACTTATTTTATTAAATATCATCTCCACCAAACAGGACAAGCTTGCATCTGTTATAGTTTTGGAGAAAAATGTGTTCATTTCATGTATGCGCGAAATGCCTTAAAAATGGCTTTAAAATGGATTTGGAGCATGGAGACGATTATCTCGGGATTGCAAGATAACCAAACAAAACTTTTAGTGGATTTCTACTTATTTTATTAAATATCATCTCCACCAAACAGGACAAGCTTGCATCTGTTATAGTTTTGGAGAAAAATGTGTTCATTTCATGTATGCGCGAAATGCCTTAAAAATGGCTTTAAAATGGATTTGGAGCATGGAGACGATTATCTCGGGATTGCAAGATAACCAAACAAAACTTTTAGTGGATTTCTACTTATTTTATTAAATATCATCTCCACCAAACAGGACAAGCTTGCATCTGTTATAGTTTTGGAGAAAAATGTGTTCATTTCATGTATGCGCGAAATGCCTTAAAAATGGCTTTAAAATGGATTTGGAGCATGGAGACGATTATCTCGGGATTGCAAGATAACCAAACAAAACTTTTAGTGGATTTCTACTTATTTTATTAAATATCATCTCCACCAAACAGGACAAGCTTGCATGTGTTATAGTTTTGGAGAAAAATGTGTTCATTTCATGTATGCGCAAAATGCCTTAAAAATGGCTTTAAAATGGATTTGGAGCATGGAGACGATTATCTCAGGATGGCAATATAAACAAACGAAACTTTTAGTAGATTTCTACTTATTTTATTAAATATTATCTCCACCAAACAGGACAAGCTTGCATCTGTTATAGTTTTGGAGAAAAATGTGTTCATTTCATGTATGCGCGAAATGCCTTAAAAATGGCTTTAAAATGGATTTGGAGCATGGAGACGATTATCTCGGGATTGCAAGATAACCAAACAAAACTTTTAGTGGATTTCTACTTATTTTATTAAATATCATCTCCACCAAACAGGACAAGCTTGCATCTGTTATAGTTTTGGAGAAAAATGTGTTCATTTCATGTATGCGCGAAATGCCTTAAAAATGGCTTTAAAATGGATTTGGAGCATGGAGACGATTATCTCGGGATTGCAAGATAACCAAACAAAACTTTTAGTGGATTTCTACTTATTTTATTAAATATCATCTCCACCAAACAGGACAAGCTTGCATCTGTTATAGTTTTGGAGAAAAATGTGTTCATTTCATGTATGCGCGAAATGCCTTAAAAATGGCTTTAAAATGGATTTGGAGCATGGAGACGATTATCTCGGGATTGCAAGATAACCAAACAAAACTTTTAGTGGATTTCTACTTATTTTATTAAATATCATCTCCACCAAACAGGACAAGCTTGCATCTGTTAAAGTTTTGGAGAAAAATGTGTTCATTTCATGTATGCGCGAAATGCCTTAAAAATGGCTTTAAAATGGATTTGGAGCATGGAGACGATTATCTCGGGATTGCAAGATAACCAAACAAAACTTTTAGTGGATTTCTACTTATTTTATTAAATATCATCTCCACCAAACAGGACAAGCTTGCATCTGTTATAGTTTTGGAGAAAAATGTGTTCATTTCATGTATGCGCGAAATGCCTTAAAAATGGCTTTAAAATGGATTTGGAGCATGGAGACGATTATCTCGGGATTGCAAGATAACCAAACAAAACTTTTAGTGGATTTCTACTTATTTTATTAAATATCATCTCCACCAAACAGGACAAGCTTGCATCTGTTATAGTTTTGGAGAAAAATGTGTTCATTTCATGTATGCGCGAAATGCCTTAAAAATGGCTTTAAAATGGATTTGGAGCATGGAGACGATTATCTCGGGATTGCAATATAACCAAACAAAACTTTTAGTGGATTTCTACTTATTTTATTAAATATCATCTCCACCAAACAGGACAAGCTTGCATCTGTTATAGTTTTGGAGAAAAATGTGTTCATTTCATGTATGCGCGAAATGCCTTAAAAATGGCTTTAAAATGGATTTGGAGCATGGAGACGATTATCTCGGGATTGCAAGATAACCAAACAAAACTTTTAGTGGATTTCTACTTATTTTATTAAATATCATCTCCACCAAACAGGACAAGCTTGCATCTGTTATAGTTTTGGAGAAAAATGTGTTCATTTCATGTATGCGCGAAATGCCTTAAAAATGGCTTTAAAATGGATTTGGAGCATGGAGACGATTATCTCGGGATTGCAATATAACCAAACAAAACTTTTAGTGGATTTCTACTTATTTTATTAAATATCATCTCCACCAAACAGGACAAGCTTGCATCTGTTATAGTTTTGGAGAAAAATGTGTTCATTTCATGTATGCGCGAAATGCCTTAAAAATGGCTTTAAAATGGATTTGGAGCATGGAGACGATTATCTCGGGATTGCAAGATAACCAAACAAAACGTTTAGTGGATTTCTACTTATTTTATTAAATATCATCTCCACCAAACAGGACAAGCTTGCATCTGTTATAGTTTTGGAGAAAAATGTGTTCATTTCATGTATGCGCGAAATGCCTTAAAAATGGCTTTAAAATGGATTTGGAGCATGGAGACGATTATCTCGGGATTGCAAGATAACCAAACAAAACTTTTAGTGGATTTCTACTTATTTTATTAAATATCATCTCCACCAAACAGGACAAGCTTGCATGTGTTATAGTTTTGGAGAAAAATGTGTTCATTTCATGTATGCGCAAAATGGCTTAAAAATGGCTTTAAAATGGATTTGGAGCATGGAGACGATTATCTCAGGATGGCAATATAAACAAACGAAACTTTTAGTAGATTTCTACTTATTTTATTAAATATTATCTCCACCAAACAGGACAAGCTTGCATCTGTTATAGTTTTGGAGAAAAATGTGTTCATTTCATGTATGCGCGAAATGCCTTAAAAATGGCTTTAAAATGGATTTGGAGCATGGAGACAATTATCTCGGGATTGCAAGATAACCAAACAAAACTTTTAGTGGATTTCTACTTATTTTATTAAATATCATCTCCACCAAACAGGACAAGCTTGCATCTGTTATAGTTTTGGAGAAAAATGTGTTCATTTCATGTATGCGCGAAATGCCTTAAAAATGGCTTTAAAATGGATTTGGAGCATGGAGACGATTATCTCGGGATTGCAAGATAACCAAACAAAACTTTTAGTGGATTTCTACTTATTTTATTAAATATCATCTCCACCAAACAGGACAAGCTTGCATCTGTTATAGTTTTGGAGAAAAATGTGTTCATTTCATGTATGCGCGAAATGCCTTAAAAATGGCTTTAAAATGGATTTGGAGCATGGAGACGATTATCTCGGGATTGCAAGATAACCAAACAAAACTTTTAGTGGATTTCTACTTATCTTATTAAATATCATCTGCACCAAACAGGACAAGCTTGCATCTGTTAAAGTTTTGGAGAAAAATGTGTTCATTTCATGTATGCGCGAAATGCCTTAAAAATGGCTTTAAAATGGATTTGGAGCATGGAGACGATTATCTCGGGATTGCAAGATAACCAAACAAAACTTTTAGTGGATTTCTACTTATTTTATTAAATATCATCTCCACCAAACAGGACAAGCTTGCATCTGTTATAGTTTTGGAGAAAAATGTGTTCATTTCATGTATGCGCGAAATGCCTTAAAAATGGCTTTAAAATGGATTTGGAGCATGGAGACGATTATCTCGGGATTGCAAGATAACCAAACAAAACTTTTAGTGGATTTCTACTTATTTTATTAAATATCATCTCCACCAAACAGGACAAGCTTGCATCTGTTATAGTTTTGGAGAAAAATGTGTTCATTTCATGTATGCGCGAAATGCCTTAAAAATGGCTTTAAAATGGATTTGGAGCGTGGAGACGATTATCTCGGGATTGCAATATAACCAAACAAAACTTTTAGTGGATTTCTACTTATTTTATTAAATATCATCTCCACCAAACAGGACAAGCTTGCATCTGTTATAGTTTTGGAGAAAAATGTGTTCATTTCATGTATGCGCGAAATGCCTTAAAAATGGCTTTAAAATGGATTTGGAGCATGGAGACGATTATCTCGGGATTGCAAGATAACCAAACAAAACTTTTAGTGGATTTCTACTTATTTTATTAAATATCATCTCCACCAAACAGGACAAGCTTGCATCTGTTATAGTTTTGGAGAAAAATGTGTTCATTTCATGTATGCGCGAAATGCCTTAAAATGGCTTTAAAATGGATTTGGAGCATGGAGACGATTATCTCGGGATTGCAAGATAACCAAACAAAACTTTTAGTGGATTTCTACTTATTTTATTAAATATCATCTCCACCAAACAGGACAAGCTTGCATCTGTTATAGTTTTGGAGAAAAATGTGTTCATTTCATGTATGCGCGAAATGCCTTAAAAATGGCTTTAAAATGGATTTGGAGCATGGAGACGATTATCTCGGGATTGCAATATAACCAAACAAAACTTTTAGTGGATTTCTACTTATTTTATTAAATATCATCTCCACCAAACAGGACAAGCTTGCATCTGTTATAGTTTTGGAGAAAAATGTGTTCATTTCATGTATGCGCGAAATGCCTTAAAAATGGCTTTAAAATGGATTTGGAGCATGGAGACGATTATCTCGGGATTGCAAGATAACCAAACAAAACGTTTAGTGGATTTCTACTTATTTTATTAAATATCATCTCCACCAAACAGGACAAGCTTGCATCTGTTATAGTTTTGGAGAAAAATGTGTTCATTTCATGTATGCGCGAAATGCCTTAAAAATGGCTTTAAAATGGATTTGGAGCATGGAGACGATTATCTCGGGATTGCAAGATAACCAAACAAAACTTTTAGTGGATTTCTACTTATTTTATTAAATATCATCTCCACCAAACAGGACAAGCTTGCATCTGTTATAGTTTTGGAGAAAAATGTGTTCATTTCATGTATGCGCGAAATGCCTTAAAAATGGCTTTAAAATGGATTTGGAGCATGGAGACGATTATCTCGGGATTGCAAGATAACCAAACAAAACTTTTAGTGGATTTCTACTTATTTTATTAAATATCATCTCCACCAAACAGGACAAGCTTGCATCTGTTATAGTTTTGGAGAAAAATGTGTTCATTTCATGTATGCGCGAAATGCCTTAAAAATGGCTTTAAAGTGGATTTGGAGCATGGAGACGATTATCTCGGGATTGCAATATAACCAAACAAAACTTTTAGTGGATTTCTACTTATTTTATTAAATATCATCTCCACCAAACAGGACAAGCTTGCATCTGTTATAGTTTTGGAGAAAAATGTGTTCATTTCATGTATGCGCGAAATGCCTTAAAAATGGCTTTAAAATGGATTTGGAGCATGGAGACGATTATCTCGGGATTGCAAGATAACCAAACAAAACGTTTAGTGGATTTCTACTTATTTTATTAAATATCATCTCCACCAAACAGGACAAGCTTGCATCTGTTATAGTTTTGGAGAAAAATGTGTTCATTTCATGTATGCGCGAAATGCCTTAAAAATGGCTTTAAAATGGATTTGGAGCATGGAGACGATTATCTCGGGATTGCAAGATAACCAAACAAACCTTTTAGTGGATTTCTACTTATTTTATTAAATATCATCTCCACCAAACAGGACAAGCTTGCATGTGTTATAGTTTTGGAGAAAAATGTGTTCATTTCATGTATGCGCAAAATGCCTTAAAAATGGCTTTAAAATGGATTTGGAGCATGGAGACGATTATCTCAGGATGGCAATATAAACAAACGAAACTTTTAGTAGATTTCTACTTATTTTATTAAATATTATCTCCACCAAACAGGACAAGCTTGCATCTGTTATAGTTTTGGAGAAAAATGTGTTCATTTCATGTATGCGCGAAATGCCTTAAAAATGGCTTTAAAATGGATTTGGAGCATGGAGACGATTATCTCGGGATTGCAAGATAACCAAACAAAACTTTTAGTGGATTTCTACTTATTTTATTAAATATCATCTCCACCAAACAGGACAAGCTTGCATCTGTTATAGTTTTGGAGAAAAATGTGTTCATTTCATGTATGCGCGAAATGCCTTAAAAATGGCTTTAAAATGGATTTGGAGCATGGAGACGATTATCTCGGGATTGCAAGATAACCAAACAAAACTTTTAGTGGATTTCTACTTATTTTATTAAATATCATCTCCACCAAACAGGACAAGCTTGCATCTGTTATAGTTTTGGAGAAAAATGTGTTCATTTCATGTATGCGCGAAATGCCTTAAAAATGGCTTTAAAATGGATTTGGAGCATGGAGACGATTATCTCGGGATTGCAAGATAACCAAACAAAACTTTTAGTGGATTTCTACTTATTTTATTAAATATCATCTCCACCAAACAGGACAAGCTTGCATCTGTTAAAGTTTTGGAGAAAAATGTGTTCATTTCATGTATGCGCGAAATGCCTTAAAAATGGCTTTAAAATGGATTTGGAGCATGGAGACGATTATCTCGGGATTGCAAGATAACCAAACAAAACTTTTAGTGGATTTCTACTTATTTTATTAAATATCATCTCCACCAAACAGGACAAGCTTGCATCTGTTATAGTTTTGGAGAAAAATGTGTTCATTTCATGTATGCGCGAAATGCCTTAAAAATGGCTTTAAAATGGATTTGGAGCATGGAGACGATTATCTCGGGATTGCAAGATAACCAAACAAAACTTTTAGTGGATTTCTACTTATTTTATTAAATATCATCTCCACCAAACAGGACAAGCTTGCATCTTTTATAGTTTTGGAGAAAAATGTGTTCATTTCATGTATGCGCGAAATGCCTTAAAAATGGCTTTAAAATGGATTTGGAGCATGGAGACGATTATCTCGGGATTGCAAGATAACCAAACAAAACTTTTAGTGGATTTCTACTTATTTTATTAAATATCATCTCCACCAAACAGGACAAGCTTGCATCTGTTATAGTTTTGGAGAAAAATGTGTTCATTTCATGTATGCGCGAAATGCCTTAAAAATGGCTTTAAAATGGATTTGGAGCATGGAGACGATTATCTCGGGATTGCAAGATAACCAAACAAAACTTTTAGTGGATTTCTACTTATTTTATTAAATATCATCTCCACCAAACAGGACAAGCTTGCATCTGTTATAGTTTTGGAGAAAAATGTGTTCATTTCATGTATGCGCGAAATGCCTTAAAAATGGCTTTAAAATGGATTTGGAGCATGGAGACGATTATCTCGGGATTGCAATATAACCAAACAAAACTTTTAGTGGATTTCTACTTATTTTATTAAATATCATCTCCACCAAACAGGACAAGCTTGCATCTGTTATAGTTTTGGAGAAAAATGTGTTCATTTCATGTATGCGCGAAATGCCTTAAAAATGGCTTTAAAATGGATTTGGAGCATGGAGACGATTATCTCGGGATTGCAAGATAACCAAACAAAACGTTTAGTGGATTTCTACTTATTTTATTAAATATCATCTCCACCAAACAGGACAAGCTTGCATCTGTTATAGTTTTGGAGAAAAATGTGTTCATTTAATGTATGCGCGAAATGCCTTAAAAATGGCTTTAAAATGGATTTGGAGCATGGAGACGATTATCTCGGGATTGCAAGATAACCAAACAAAACTTTTAGTGGATTTCTACTTATTTTATTAAATATCATCTCCACCAAACAGGACAAGCTTGCATCTGTTATAGTTTTGGAGAAAAATGTGTTCATTTCATGTATGCGCGAAATGCCTTAAAAATGGCTTTAAAATGGATTTGGAGCATGGAGACGATTATCTCGGGATTGCAATATAACCAAACAAAACTTTTAGTGGATTTCTACTTATTTTATTAAATATCATCTCCACCAAACAGGACAAGCTTGCATGTGTTATAGTTTTGGAGAAAAATGTGTTCATTTCATGTATGCGCAAAATGCCTTAAAAATGGCTTTAAAATGGATTTGGAGCATGGAGACGATTATCTCAGGATGGCAATATAAACAAACGAAACTTTTAGTAGATTTCTACTTATTTTATTAAATATTATCTCCACCAAACAGGACAAGCTTGCATCTGTTATAGTTTTGGAGAAAAATGTGTTCATTTCATGTATGCGCGAAATGCCTTAAAAATGGCTTTAAAATGGATTTGGAGCATGGAGACGATTATCTCGGGATTGCAAGATAACCAAACAAAACTTTTAGTGGATTTCTACTTATTTTATTAAATATCATCTCCACCAAACAGGACAAGCTTGCATCTGTTATAGTTTTGGAGAAAAATGTGTTCATTTCATGTATGCGCGAAATGCCTTAAAAATGGCTTTAAAATGGATTTGGAGCATGGAGACGATTATCTCGGGATTGCAAGATAACCAAACAAAACTTTTAGTGGATTTCTACTTATTTTATTAAATATCATCTCCACCAAACAGGACAAGCTTGCATCTGTTATAGTTTTGGAGAAAAATGTGTTCATTTCATGTATGCGCGAAATGCCTTAAAAATGGCTTTAAAATGGATTTGGAGCATGGAGACGATTATCTCGGGATTGCAAGATAACCAAACAAAACTTTTAGTGGATTTCTACTTATTTTATTAAATATCATCTCCACCAAACAGGACAAGCTTGCATCTGTTAAAGTTTTGGAGAAAAATGTGTTCATTTCATGTATGCGCGAAATGCCTTAAAAATGGCTTTAAAATGGATTTGGAGCATGGAGACGATTATCTCGGGATTGCAAGATAACCAAACAAAACTTTTAGTGGATTTCTACTTATTTTATTAAATATCATCTCCACCAAACAGGACAAGCTTGCATCTGTTATAGTTTTGGAGAAAAATGTGTTCATTTCATGTATGCGCGAAATGCCTTAAAAATGGCTTTAAAATGGATTTGGAGCATGGAGACGATTATCTCGGGATTGCAAGATAACCAAACAAAACTTTTAGTGGATTTCTACTTATTTTATTAAATATCATCTCCACCAAACAGGACAAGCTTGCATCTGTTATAGTTTTGGAGAAAAATGTGTTCATTTCATGTATGCGCGAAATGCCTTAAAAATGGCTTTAAAATGGATTTGGAGCATGGAGACGATTATCTCGGGATTGCAAGATAACCAAACAAAACTTTTAGTGGATTTCTACTTATTTTATTAAATATCATCTCCACCAAACAGGACAAGCTTGCATCTGTTATAGTTTTGGAGAAAAATGTGTTCATTTCATGTATGCGCGAAATGCCTTAAAAATGGCTTTAAAATGGATTTGGAGCATGGAAACGATTATCTCGGGATTGCAAGATAACCAAACAAAACTTTTAGGGGATTTCTACTTATTTTATTAAATATCATCTCCACCAAACAGGACAAGCTTGCATCTGTTATAGTTTTGGAGAAAAATGTGTTCATTTCATGTATGCGCGAAATGCCTTAAAAATGGCTTTAAAATGGATTTGGAGCATGGAGACGATTATCTCGGGATTGCAATATAACCAAACAAAACTTTTAGTGGATTTCTACTTATTTTATTAAATATCATCTCCACCAAACAGGACAAGCTTGCATCTGTTATAGTTTTGGAGAAAAATGTGTTCATTTCATGTATGCGCGAAATGCCTTAAAAATGGCTTTAAAATGGATTTGGAGCATGGAGACGATTATCTCGGGATTGCAAGATAACCAAACAAAACGTTTAGTGGATTTCTACTTATTTTATTAAATATCATCTCCACCAAACAGGACAAGCTTGCATCTGTTATAGTTTTGGAGAAAAATGTGTTCATTTCATGTATGCGCGAAATGCCTTAAAAATGGCTTTAAAATAGATTTGGAGCATGGAGACGATTATCTCGGGATTGCAAGATAACCAAACAAAACTTTTAGTGGATTTCTACTTATTTTATTAAATATCATCTCCACCAAACAGGACAAGCTTGCATGTGTTATAGTTTTGGAGAAAAATGTGTTCATTTCATGTATGCGCGAAATGCCTTAAAAATGGCTTTAAAATGGATTTGGAGCATGAAGACGATTATCTCGGGATTGCAAGATAACCAAACAAAACTTTTAGTGGATTTCTACTTATTTTATTAAATATCATCTCCACCAAACAGGACAAGCTTGCATCTGTTACAGTTTTGGAGAAAAATGTGTTCATTTCATGTATGCGCGAAATGCCTTAAAAATGGCTTTAAAATGGATTTGGAGCATGGAGACGATTATCTCGGGATTGCAAGATAACCAAACAAAACTTTTAGTGGATTTCTACTTATTTTATTAAATATCATCTCCACCAAACAGGACAAGCTTGCATCTGTTATAGTTTTGGAGAAAAATGTGTTCATTTCATGTATGCGCGAAATGCCTTAAAAATGGCTTTAAAATGGATTTGGAGCATGGAGACGATTATCTCGGGATTGCAAGATAACCAAACAAAACTTTTAGTGGATTTCTACTTATTTTATTATATATCATCTCCACCAAACAGGACAAGCTTGCATCTGTTATAGTTTTGGAGAAAAATGTGTTCATTTTTGATGTATGCGCGAAATGCCTTAAAAATGGCTTTAAAATGGATTTGGAGCATGGAGACGATTATCTCGGGATTGCAAGATAACCAAACAAAACTTTTAGTGGATTTCTACTTATTTTATTAAATATCATCTCCACCAAACAGGACAAGCTTGCATCTGTTATAGTTTTGGAGAAAAATGTGTTCATTTCATGTATGCGCGAAATGCCTTAAAAATGGCTTTAAAATGGATTTGGAGCATGGAGACGATTATCTCGGGATTGCAATATAACCAAACAAAACTTTTAGTGGATTTCTACTTATTTTATTAAATATCATCTCCACCAAACAGGACAAGCTTGCATCTGTTATAGTTTTGGAGAAAAATGTGTTCATTTCATGTATGCGCGAAATGCCTTAAAAATGGCTTTAAAATGGATTTGGAGCATGGAGACGATTATCTCGGGATTGCAAGATAACCAAACAAAACTTTTAGTGGATTTCTACTTATTTTATTAAATATCATCTCCACCAAACAGGACAAGCTTGCATCTGTTATAGTTTTGGAGAAAAATGTGTTCATTTCATGTATGCGCGAAATGCCTTAAAAATGGCTTTAAAATGGATTTGGAGCATGGAGACGATTATCTCGGGATTGCAAGATAACCAAACAAAACTTTTAGTGGATTTCTACTTATTTTATTAAATATCATCTCCACCAAACAGGACAAGCTTGCATCTGTTATAGTTTTGGAGAAAAATGTGTTCATTTCATGTATGCGCGAAATGCCTTAAAAATGGCTTTAAAATGGATTTGGAGCATGGAGACGATTATCTCGGGATTGCAATATAACCAAACAAAACTTTTAGTGGATTTCTACTTATTTTATTAAATATCATCTCCACCAAACAGGACAAGCTTGCATCTGTTATAGTTTTGGAGAAAAATGTGTTCATTTCATGTATGCGCGAAATGCCTTAAAAATGGCTTTAAAATGGATTTGGAGCATGGAGACGATTATCTCGGGATTGCAATATAACCAAACAAAACTTTTAGTGGATTTCTACTTATTTTATTAAATATCATCTCCACCAAACAGGACAAGCTTGCATCTGTTATAGTTTTGGAGAAAAATGTGTTCATTTCATGTATGCGCAAAATGCCTTAAAAATGGCTTTAAAATGGATTTGGAGCATGGAGACGATTATCTCAGGATGGCAATATAAACAAACGAAACTTTTAGTAGATTTCTACTTATTTTATTAAATATTATCTCCACCAAACAGGACAAGCTTGCATCTGTTATAGTTTTGGAGAAAAATGTGTTCATTTCATGTATGCGCGAAACGCCTTAAAAATGGCTTTAAAATGGATTTGGAGCATGGAGACGATTATCTCGGGATTGCAAGATAACCAAACAAAACTTTTAGTGGATTTCTACTTATTTTATTAAATATCATCTCCACCAAACAGGACAAGCTTGCATCTGTTATAGTTTTGGAGAAAAATGTGTTCATTTCATGTATGCGCGAAATGCCTTAAAAATGGCTTTAAAATGGATTTGGAGCATGGAGACGATTATCTCGGGATTGCAAGATAACCAAACAAAATTTTTTTGTGGATTTCTTCTTATTTTATTAAATATCATCTCCACCAAACAGGACAAGCTTGCATCTGTTATAGTTTTGGAGAAAAATGTGTTCATTTCATGTATGCGCGAAATGCCTTAAAAATGGCTTTAAAATGGATTTGGAGCATGGAGA
The DNA here is from genome assembly GCF_048569485.1 of Anomaloglossus baeobatrachus. Lineage (NCBI taxonomy): Eukaryota > Metazoa > Chordata > Amphibia > Anura > Aromobatidae > Anomaloglossus > Anomaloglossus baeobatrachus. The sequence goes on along the minus strand of NW_027445154.1, from coordinate 28,401 downwards.
CGATTATCTCGGGATTGCAAGATAACCAAACAAAACTTTTAGTGGATTTCTACTTATTTTATTAAATATCATCTCCACCAAACAGGACAAGCTTGCATCTGTTAAAGTTTTGGAGAAAAATGTGTTCATTTCATGTATGCGCGAAATGCCTTAAAAATGGCTTTAAAATGGATTTGGAGCATGGAGACGATTATCTCGGGATTGCAAGATAACCAAACAAAACTTTTAGTGGATTTCTACTTATTTTATTAAATATCATCTCCACCAAACAGGACAAGCTTGCATCTGTTATAGTTTTGGAGAAACATGTGTTCATTTCATGTATGCGCGAAATGCCTTAAAAATGGCTTTAAAATGGATTTGGAGCATGGAGACGATTATCTCGGGATTGCAAGATAACCAAACAAAACTTTTAGTGGATTTCTACTTATTTTATTAAATATCATCTCCACCAAACAGGACAAGCTTGCATCTGTTATAGTTTTGGAGAAAAATGTGTTCATTTCATGTATGCGCGAAATGCCTTAAAAATGGCTTTAAAATGGATTTGGAGCATGGAGACGATTATCTCGGGATTGCAAGATAACCAAACAAAACTTTTAGTGGATTTCTACTTATTTTATTAAATATCATCTCCACCAAACAGGACAAGCTTGCATGTGTTATAGTTTTGGAGAAAAATGTGTTCATTTCATGTATGCGCAAAATGCCTTAAAAATGGCTTTAAAATGGATTTGGAGCATGGAGACGATTATCTCGGGATTGCAAGATAACCAAACAAAACTTTTAGTGGATTTCTACTTATTTTATTAAATATCATCTCCACCAAACAGGACAAGCTTGCATGTGTTATAGTTTTGGAGAAAAATGTGTTCATTTCATGTATGCGCAAAATGCCTTAAAAATGGCTTTAAAATGGATTTGGAGCATGGAGACGATTATCTCAGGATGGCAATATAAACAAACGAAACTTTTAGTAGATTTCTACTTATTTTATTAAATATTATCTCCACCAAACAGGACAAGCTTGCATCTGTTATAGTTTTGGAGAAAAATGTGTTCATTTCATGTATGCGCGAAATGCCTTAAAAATGGCTTTAAAATGGATTTGGAGCATGGAGACGATTATCTCGGGATTGCAAGATAACCAAACAAAACTTTTAGTGGATTTCTACTTATTTTATTAAATATCATCTCCACCAAACAGGACAAGCTTGCATCTGTTATAGTTTTGGAGAAAAATGTGTTCATTTCATGTATGCGCGAAATGCCTTAAAAATGGCTTTAAAATGGATTTGGAGCATGGAGACGATTATCTCGGGATTGCAAGATAACCAAACAAAACTTTTAGTGGATTTCTACTTATTTTATTAAATATCATCTCCACCAAACAGGACAAGCTTGCATCTGTTATAGTTTTGGAGAAAAATGTGTTCATTTCATGTATGCGCGAAATGCCTTAAAAATGGCTTTAAAATGGATTTGGAGCATGGAGACGATTATCTCGGGATTGCAAGATAACCAAACAAAACTTTTAGTGGATTTCTACTTATTTTATTAAATATCATCTCCACCAAACAGGACAAGCTTGCATCTGTTAAAGTTTTGGAGAAAAATGTGTTCATTTCATGTATGCGCGAAATGCCTTAAAAATGGCTTTAAAATGGATTTGGAGCATGGAGACGATTATCTCGGGATTGCAAGATAACCAAACAAAACTTTTAGTGGATTTCTACTTATTTTATTAAATATCATCTCCACCAAACAGGACAAGCTTGCATCTGTTATAGTTTTGGAGAAAAATGTGTTCATTTCATGTATGCGCGAAATGCCTTAAAAATGGCTTTAAAATGGATTTGGAGCATGGAGACGATTATCTCGGGATTGCAAGATAACCAAACAAAACTTTTAGTGGATTTCTACTTATTTTATTAAATATCATCTCCACCAAACAGGACAAGCTTGCATCTGTTATAGTTTTGGAGAAAAATGTGTTCATTTCATGTATGCGCGAAATGCCTTAAAAATGGCTTTAAAATGGATTTGGAGCATGGAGACGATTATCTCGGGATTGCAATATAACCAAACAAAACTTTTAGTGGATTTCTACTTATTTTATTAAATATCATCTCCACCAAACAGGACAAGCTTGCATCTGTTATAGTTTTGGAGAAAAATGTGTTCATTTCATGTATGCGCGAAATGCCTTAAAAATGGCTTTAAAATGGATTTGGAGCATGGAGACGATTATCTCGGGATTGCAAGATAACCAAACAAAACTTTTAGTGGATTTCTACTTATTTTATTAAATATCATCTCCACCAAACAGGACAAGCTTGCATGTGTTATAGTTTTGGAGAAAAATGTGTTCATTTCATGTATGCGCAAAATGCCTTAAAAATGGCTTTAAAATGGATTTGGAGCATGGAGACGATTATCTCAGGATGGCAATATAAACAAACGAAACTTTTAGTAGATTTCTACTTATTTTATTAAATATTATCTCCACCAAACAGGACAAGCTTGCATCTGTTATAGTTTTGGAGAAAAATGTGTTCATTTCATGTATGCGCGAAATGCCTTAAAAATGGCTTTAAAATGGATTTGGAGCATGGAGACGATTATCTCGGGATTGCAAGATAACCAAACAAAACTTTTAGTGGATTTCTACTTATTTTATTAAATATCATCTCCACCAAACAGGACAAGCTTGCATCTGTTATAGTTTTGGAGAAAAATGTGTTCATTTCATGTATGCGCGAAATGCCTTAAAAATGGCTTTAAAATGGATTTGGAGCATGGAGACGATTATCTCGGGATTGCAAGATAACCAAACAAAACTTTTAGTGGATTTCTACTTATTTTATTAAATATCATCTCCACCAAACAGGACAAGCTTGCATCTGTTATAGTTTTGGAGAAAAATGTGTTCATTTCATGTATGCGCGAAATGCCTTAAAAATGGCTTTAAAATGGATTTGGAGCATGGAGACGATTATCTCGGGATTGCAAGATAACCAAACAAAACTTTTAGTGGATTTCTACTTATTTTATTAAATATCATCTCCACCAAACAGGACAAGCTTGCATCTGTTAAAGTTTTGGAGAAAAATGTGTTCATTTCATGTATGCGCGAAATGCCTTAAAAATGGCTTTAAAATGGATTTGGAGCATGGAGACGATTATCTCGGGATTGCAAGATAACCAAACAAAACTTTTAGTGGATTTCTACTTATTTTATTAAATATCATCTCCACCAAACAGGACAAGCTTGCATGTGTTATAGTTTTGGAGAAAAATGTGTTCATTTCATGTATGCGCAAAATGCCTTAAAAATGGCTTTAAAATGGATTTGGAGCATGGAGACGATTATCTCAGGATGGCAATATAAACAAACGAAACTTTTAGTAGATTTCTACTTATTTTATTAAATATTATCTCCACCAAACAGGACAAGCTTGCATCTGTTATAGTTTTGGAGAAAAATGTGTTCATTTCATGTATGCGCGAAATGCCTTAAAAATGGCTTTAAAATGGATTTGGAGCATGGAGACGATTATCTCGGGATTGCAAGATAACCAAACAAAACTTTTAGTGGATTTCTACTTATTTTATTAAATATCATCTCCACCAAACAGGACAAGCTTGCATCTGTTATAGTTTTGGAGAAAAATGTGTTCATTTCATGTATGCGCGAAATGCCTTAAAAATGGCTTTAAAATGGATTTGGAGCATGGAGACGATTATCTCAGGATGGCAATATAAACAAACGAAACTTTTAGTAGATTTCTACTTATTTTATTAAATATTATCTCCACCAAACAGGACAAGCTTGCATCTGTTATAGTTTTGGAGAAAAATGTGTTCATTTCATGTATGCGCGAAATGCCTTAAAAATGGCTTTAAAATGGATTTGGAGCATGGAGACGATTATCTCGGGATTGCAAGATAACCAAACAAAACTTTTAGTGGATTTCTACTTATTTTATTAAATATCATCTCCACCAAACAGGACAAGCTTGCATCTGTTATAGTTTTGGAGAAAAATGTGTTCATTTCATGTATGCGCGAAATGCCTTAAAAATGGCTTTAAAATGGATTTGGAGCATGGAGACGATTATCTCGGGATTGCAAGATAACCAAACAAAACTTTTAGTGGATTTCTACTTATTTTATTAAATATCATCTCCACCAAACAGGACAAGCTTGCATCTGTTATAGTTTTGGAGAAAAATGTGTTCATTTCATGTATGCGCGAAATGCCTTAAAAATGGCTTTAAAATGGATTTGGAGCATGGAGACGATTATCTCGGGATTGCAATATAACCAAACAAAACTTTTAGTGGATTTCTACTTATTTTATTAAATATCATCTCCACCAAACAGGACAAGCTTGCATCTGTTATAGTTTTGGAGAAAAATGTGTTCATTTCATGTATGCGCGAAATGCCTTAAAAATGGCTTTAAAATGGATTTGGAGCATGGAGACGATTATCTCGGGATTGCAAGATAACCAAACAAAACTTTTAGTGGATTTCTACTTATTTTATTAAATATCATCTCCACCAAACAGGACAAGCTTGCATCTGTTATAGTTTTGGAGAAAAATGTGTTCATTTCATGTATGCGCGAAATGCCTTAAAAATGGCTTTAAAATGGATTTGGAGCATGGAGACGATTATCTCGGGATTGCAAGATAACCAAACAAAACTTTTAGTGGATTTCTACTTATTTTATTAAATATCATCTCCACCAAACAGGACAAGCTTGCATCTGTTATAGTTTTGGAGAAAAATGTGTTCATTTCATGTATGCGCGAAATGCCTTAAAAATGGCTTTAAAATGGATTTGGAGCATGGAGACGATTATCTCGGGATTGCAAGATAACCAAACAAAACTTTTAGTGGATTTCTACTTATTTTATTAAATATCATCTCCACCAAACAGGACAAGCTTGCATCTGTTATAGTTTTGGAGAAAAATGTGTTCATTTCATGTATGCGCGAAATGCCTTAAAAATGGCTTTAAAATGGATTTGGAGCATGGAGACGATTATCTCGGGATTGCAATATAACCAAACAAAACTTTTAGTGGATTTCTACTTATTTTATTAAATATCATCTCCACCAAACAGGACAAGCTTGCATCTGTTATAGTTTTGGAGAAAAATGTGTTCATTTCATGTATGCGCGAAATGCCTTAAAAATGGCTTTAAAATGGATTTGGAGCATGGAGACGATTATCTCGGGATTGCAAGATAACCAAACAAAACTTTTAGTGGATTTCTACTTATTTTATTAAATATCATCTCCACCAAACAGGACAAGCTTGCATCTGTTATAGTTTTGGAGAAAAATGTGTTCATTTCATGTATGCGCGAAATGCCTTAAAAATGGCTTTAAAATGGATTTGGAGCATGGAGACGATTATCTCGGGATTGCAAGATAACCAAACAAAACTTTTAGTGGATTTCTACTTATTTTATTAAATATCATCTCCACCAAACAGGACAAGCTTGCATCTGTTATAGTTTTGGAGAAAAATGTGTTCATTTCATGTATGCGCGAAATGCCTTAAAAATGGCTTTAAAATGGATTTGGAGCATGGAGACGATTATCTCGGGATTGCAATATAACCAAACAAAACTTTTAGTGGATTTCTACTTATTTTATTAAATATCATCTCCACCAAACAGGACAAGCTTGCATCTGTTATAGTTTTGGAGAAAAATGTGTTCATTTCATGTATGCGCGAAATGCCTTAAAAATGGCTTTAAAATGGATTTGGAGCATGGAGACGATTATCTCGGGATTGCAAGATAACCAAACAAAACGTTTAGTGGATTTCTACTTATTTTATTAAATATCATCTCCACCAAACAGGACAAGCTTGCATCTGTTATAGTTTTGGAGAAAAATGTGTTCATTTCATGTATGCGCGAAATGCCTTAAAAATGGCTTTAAAATGGATTTGGAGCATGGAGACGATTATCTCGGGATTGCAAGATAACCAAACAAAACTTTTAGTGGATTTCTACTTATTTTATTAAATATCATCTCCACCAAACAGGACAAGCTTGCCTCTGTTATAGTTTTGGAGAAAAATGTGTTCATTTCATGTATGCGCGAAATGCCTTAAAAATGGCTTTAAAATGGATTTGGAGCATGAAGACGATTATCTCGGGATTGCAAGATAACCAAACAAAACTTTTAGTGGATTTCTACTTATTTTATTAAATATCATCTCCACCAAACAGGACAAGCTTGCATCTGTTACAGTTTTGGAGAAAAATGTGTTCATTTCATGTATGCGCGAAATGCCTTAAAAATGGCTTTAAAATGGATTTGGAGCATGGAGACGATTATCTCGGGATTGCAAGATAACCAAACAAAACTTTTAGTGGATTTCTACTTATTTTATTAAATATCATCTCCACCAAACAGGACAAGCTTGCATCTGTTATAGTTTTGGAGAAAAATGTGTTCATTTCATGTATGCGCGAAATGCCTTAAAAATGGCTTTAAAATGGATTTGGAGCATGGAGACGATTATCTCGGGATTGCAAGATAACCAAACAAAACGTTTAGTGGATTTCTACTTATTTTATTAAATATCATCTCCACCAAACAGGACAAGCTTGCATCTGTTATAGTTTTGGAGAAAAATGTGTTCATTTTTGATGTATGCGCGAAATGCCTTAAAAATGGCTTTAAAATGGATTTGGAGCATGGAGACGATTATCTCGGGATTGCAAGATAACCAAACAAAACTTTTAGTGGATTTCTACTTATTTTATTAAATATCATCTCCACCAAACAGGACAAGCTTGCATCTGTTATAGTTTTGGAGAAAAATGTGTTCATTTCATGTATGCGCGAAATGCCTTAAAAATGGCTTTAAAATGGATTTGGAGCATGGAGACGATTATCTCGGGATTGCAATATAACCAAACAAAACTTTTAGTGGATTTCTACTTATTTTATTAAATATCATCTCCACCAAACAGGACAAGCTTGCATCTGTTATAGTTTTGGAGAAAAATGTGTTCATTTCATGTATGCGCGAAATGCCTTAAAAATGGCTTTAAAATGGATTTGGAGCATGGAGACGATTATCTCGGGATTGCAAGATAACCAAACAAAACTTTTAGTGGATTTCTACTTATTTTATTAAATATCATCTCCACCAAACAGGACAAGCTTGCATCTGTTATAGTTTTGGAGAAAAATGTGTTCATTTCATGTATGCGCGAAATGCCTTAAAAATGGCTTTAAAATGGATTTGGAGCATGGAGACGATTATCTCGGGATTGCAAGATAACCAAACAAAACTTTTAGTGGATTTCTACTTATTTTATTAAATATCATCTCCACCAAACAGGACAAGCTTGCATCTGTTATAGTTTTGGAGAAAAATGTGTTCATTTCATGTATGCGCGAAATGCCTTAAAAATGGCTTTAAAATGGATTTGGAGCATGGAGACGATTATCTCGGGATTGCAAGATAACCAAACAAAACTTTTAGTGGATTTCTACTTATTTTATTAAATATCATCTCCACCAAACAGGACAAGCTTGCATCTGTTATAGTTTTGGAGAAAAATGTGTTCATTTCATGTATGCGCAAAATGCCTTAAAAATGGCTTTAAAATGGATTTGGAGCATGGAGACGATTATCTCAGGATGGCAATATAAACAAACGAAACTTTTAGTAGATTTCTACTTATTTTATTAAATATTATCTCCACCAAACAGGACAAGCTTGCATCTGTTATAGTTTTGGAGAAAAATGTGTTCATTTCATGTATGCGCGAAACGCCTTAAAAATGGCTTTAAAATGGATTTGGAGCATGGAGACGATTATCTCGGGATTGCAAGATAACCAAACAAAACTTTTAGTGGATTTCTACTTATTTTATTAAATATCATCTCCACCAAACAGGACAAGCTTGCATCTGTTATAGTTTTGGAGAAAAATGTGTTCATTTCATGTATGCGCGAAATGCCTTAAAAATGGCTTTAAAATGGATTTGGAGCATGGAGACGATTATCTCGGGATTGCAAGATAACCAAACAAAATTTTTTTGTGGATTTCTTCTTATTTTATTAAATATCATCTCCACCAAACAGGACAAGCTTGCATCTGTTATAGTTTTGGAGAAAAATGTGTTCATTTCATGTATGCGCGAAATGCCTTAAAAATGGCTTTAAAATGGATTTGGAGCATGGAGACGATTATCTCGGGATTGCAAGATAACCAAACAAAACTTTTAGTGGATTTCTACTTATTTTATTAAATATCATCTCCACCAAACAGGACAAGCTTGCATCTGTTAAAGTTTTGGAGAAAAATGTGTTCATTTCATGTATGCGCGAAATGCCTTAAAAATGGCTTTAAAATGGATTTGGAGCATGGAGACGATTATCTCGGGATTGCAAGATAACCAAACAAAACTTTTAGTGGATTTCTACTTATTTTATTAAATATCATCTCCACCAAACAGGACAAGCTTGCATCTGTTATAGTTTTGGAGAAAAATGTGTTCATTTCATGTATGCGCGAAATGCCTTAAAAATGGCTTTAAAATGGATTTGGAGCATGGAGACGATTATCTCGGGATTGCAAGATAACCAAACAAAACTTTTAGTGGATTTCTACTTATTTTATTAAATATCATCTCCACCAAACAGGACAATCTTGCATGTGTTATAGTTTTGGAGAAAAATGTGTTCATTTCATGTATGCGCAAAATGCCTTAAAAATGGCTTTAAAATGGATTTGGAGCATGGAGACGATTATCTCAGGATGGCAATATAAACAAACGAAACCTTTGGTCGATTTCTACTTATTTTATTAAATATTATCTCCACCAAACAGGACAAGCTTGCATCTGTTATAGTTTTGGAGAAAAATGTGTTCATTTCATGTATGCGAGAAATGCCTTAAAAATGGCTTTAAAATGGATTTGGAGCATGGAGACGATTATCTCGGGATTGCAAGATAACCAAACAAAACTTTTAGTGGATTTCTACTTATTTTATTAAATATCATCTCCACCAAACAGGACAAGCTTGCATCTGTTATAGTTTTGGAGAAAAATGTGTTCATTTCATGTATGCGCGAAATGCCTTAAAAATGGCTTTAAAATGGATTTGGAGCATGGAGACGATTATCTCGGGATTGCAAGATAACCAAACAAAACTTTTAGTGGATTTCTACTTATTTTATTAAATATCATCTCCACCAAACAGGACAAGCTTGCATCTGTTATAGTTTTGGAGAAAAATGTGTTCATTTCATGTATGCGCGAAATGCCTTAAAAATGGCTTTAAAATGGATTTGGAGCATGGAGACGATTATCTCGGGATTGCAAGATAACCAAACAAAACTTTTAGTGGATTTCTACTTATTTTATTAAATATCATCTCCACCAAACAGGACAAGCTTGCATCTGTTAAAGTTTTGGAGAAAAATGTGTTCATTTCATGTATGCGCGAAATGCCTTAAAAATGGCTTTAAAATGGATTTGGAGCATGGAGACGATTATCTCGGGATTGCAAGATAACCAAACAAAACTTTTAGTGGATTTCTACTTATTTTATTAAATATCATCTCCACCAAACAGGACAAGCTTGCATCTGTTATAGTTTTGGAGAAAAATGTGTTCATTACATGTATGCGCGAAATGCCTTAAAAATGGCTTTAAAATGGATTTGGAGCATGGAGACGATTATCTCGGGATTGCAAGATAACCAAACAAAACTTTTAGTGGATTTCTACTTATTTTATTAAATATCATCTCCACCAAACAGGACAAGCTTGCATCTGTTATAGTTTTGGAGAAAAATGTGTTCATTTCATGTATGCGCGAAATGCCTTAAAAATGGCTTTAAAATGGATTTGGAGCATGGAGACGATTATCTCGGGATTGCAATATAACCAAACAAAACTTTTAGTGGATTTCTACTTATTTTATTAAATATCATCTCCACCAAACAGGACAAGCTTGCATCTGTTATAGTTTTGGAGAAAAATGTGTTCATTTCATGTATGCGCGAAATGCCTTAAAAATGGCTTTAAAATGGATTTGGAGCATGGAGACGATTATCTCGGGATTGCAAGATAACCAAACAAAACTTTTAGTGGATTTCTACTTATTTTATTAAATATCATCTCCACCAAACAGGACAAGCTTGCATCTGTTATAGTTTTGGAGAAAAATGTGTTCATTTCATGTATGCGCGAAATGCCGTAAAAATGGCTTTAAAATGGATTTGGAGCATGGAGACGATTATCTCGGGATTGCAAGATAACCAAACAAAACTTTTAGTGGATTTCTACTTATTTTATTAAATATCATCTCCACCAAACAGGACAAGCTTGCATCTGTTATAGTTTTGGAGAAAAATGTGTTCATTTCATGTATGCGCGAAATGCCTTAAAAATGGCTTTAAAATGGATTTGGAGCATGGAGACGATTATCTCGGGATTGCAATATAACCAAACAAAACTTTTAGTGGATTTCTACTTATTTTATTAAATATCATCTCCACCAAACAGGACAAGCTTGCATCTGTTATAGTTTTGGAGAAAAATGTGTTCATTTCATGTATGCGCGAAATGCCTTAAAAATGGCTTTAAAATGGATTTGGAGCATGGAGACGATTATCTCGGGATTGCAAGATAACCAAACAAAACGTTTAGTGGATTTCTACTTATTTTATTAAATATCATCTCCACCAAACAGGACAAGCTTGCATCTGTTATAGTTTTGGAGAAAAATGTGTTCATTTCATGTATGCGCGAAATGCCTTAAAAATGGCTTTAAAATGGATTTGGAGCATGGAGACGATTATCTCGGGATTGCAAGATAACCAAACAAAACTTTTAGTGGATTTCTACTTATTTTATTAAATATCATCTCCACCAAACAGGACAAGCTTGCATCTGTTATAGTTTTGGAGAAAAATGTGTTCATTTCATGTATGCGCGAAATGCCTTAAAAATGGCTTTAAAATGGATTTGGAGCATGGAGACGATTATCTCGGGATTGCAAGATAACCAAACAAAACTTTTAGTGGATTTCTACTTATTTTATTAAATATCATCTCCACCAAACAGGACAAGCTTGCATGTGTTATAGTTTTGGAGAAAAATGTGTTCATTTCATGTATGCGCAAAATGCCTTTGAAATGGCTTTAAAATGGATTTGGAGCATGGAGACGATTATCTCAGGATGGCAATATAAACAAACGAAACTTTTAGTAGATTTCTACTTATTTTATTAAATATTATCTCCACCAAACAGGACAAGCTTGCATCTGTTATAGTTTTGGAGAAAAATGTGTTCATTTCATGTATGCGCGAAATGCCTTAAAAATGGCTTTAAAATGGATTTGGAGCATGGAGACGATTATCTCGGGATTGCAAGATAACCAAACAAAACTTTTAGTGGATTTCTACTTATTTTATTAAATATCATCTCCACCAAACAGGACAAGCTTGCATCTGTTATAGTTTTGGAGAAAAATGTGTTCATTTCATGTATGCGCGAAATGCCTTAAAAATGGCTTTAAAATGGATTTGGAGCATGGAGACGATTATCTCGGGATTGCAATATAACCAAACAAAACTTTTAGTGGATTTCTACTTATTTTATTAAATATCATCTCCACCAAACAGGACAAGCTTGCATCTGTTATAGTTTTGGAGAAAAATGTGTTCATTTCATGTATGCGCGAAATGCCTTAAAAATGGCTTTAAAATGGATTTGGAGCATGGAGACAAATATCTCGGGATTGCAAGATAACCAAACAAAACTTTTAGTGGATTTCTACTTATTTTATTAAATATCATCTCCACCAAACAGGACAAGCTTGCATCTGTTATAGTTTTGGAGAAAAATGTGTTCATTTCATGTATGCGCGAAATGCCTTAAAAATGGCTTTAAAATGGATTTGGAGCATGGAGACGATTATCTCGGGATTGCAAGATAACCAAACAAAACTTTTAGTGGATTTCTACTTATTTTATTAAATATCATCTCCACCAAACAGGACAAGCTTGCATCTGTTATAGTTTTGGAGAAAAATGTGTTCATTTCATGTATGCGCGAAATGCCTTAAAAATGGCTTTAAAATGGATTTGGAGCATGGAGACGATTATCTCGGGATTGCAAGATAACCAAACAAAACTTTTAGTGGATTTCTACTTATTTTATTAAATATCATCTCCACCAAACAGGACAAGCTTGCATGTGTTATAGTTTTGGAGAAAAATGTGTTCATTTCATGTATGCGCAAAATGCCTTTGAAATGGCTTTAAAATGGATTTGGAGCATGGAGACGATTATCTCGGGATTGCAAGATAACCAAACAAAACTTTTAGTGGATTTCTACTTATTTTATTAAATATCATCTCCACCAAACAGGACAAGCTTGCATCTGTTATAGTTTTGGAGAAAAATGTGTTCATTTCATGTATGCGCGAAATGCCTTAAAAATGGCTTTAAAATGGATTTGGAGCATGGAGACGATTATCTCGGGATTGCAAGATAACCAAACAAAACTTTTAGTGGATTTCTACTTATTTTATTAAATATCATCTCCACCAAACAGGACAAGCTTGCATCTGTTATAGTTTTGGAGAAAAATGTGTTCATTTCATGTATGCGCGAAATGCCTTAAAAATGGCTTTAAAATGGATTTGGAGCATGGAGACGATTATCTCGGGATTGCAAGATAACCAAACAAAACTTTTAGTGGATTTCTACTTATTTTATTAAATATCATCTCCACCAAACAGGACAAGCTTGCATCTGTTATAGTTTTGGAGAAAAATGTGTTCATTTCATGTATGCGCGAAATGCCTTAAAAATGGCTTTAAAATGGATTTGGAGCATGGAGACGATTATCTCGGGATTGCAAGATAACCAAACAAAACTTTTAGTGGATTTCTACTTATTTTATTAAATATCATCTCCACCAAACAGGACAAGCTTGCATCTGTTATAGTTTTGGAGAAAAATGTGTTCATTTCATGTATGCGCGAAATGCCTTAAAATGGCTTTAAAATGGATTTGGAGCATGGAGACGATTATCTCGGGATTGCAAGATAACCAAACAAAACGTTTAGTGGATTTCTACTTATTTTATTAAATATCATCTCCACCAAACAGGACAAGCTTGCATCTGTTATAGTTTTGGAGAAAAATGTGTTCATTTCATGTATGCGCGAAATGCCTTAAAAATGGCTTTAAAATGGATTTGGAGCATGGAGACGATTATCTCGGGATTGCAATATAACCAAACAAAACTTTTAGTGGATTTCTACTTATTTTATTAAATATCATCTCCACCAAACAGGACAAGCTTGCATCTGTTATGGTTTTGGAGAAAAATGTGTTCATTTCATGTATGCGCGAAATGCCTTAAAAATGGCTTTAAAATGGATTTGGAGCATGGAGACGATTATCTCGGGATTGCAAGATAACCAAACAAAACTTTTAGTGCATTTCTACTTATTTTATTAAATATCATCTCCACCAAACAGGACAAGCTTGCATCTGTTATAGTTTTGGAGAAAAATGTGTTCATTTCATGTATGCGCGAAATGCCTTAAAAATGGCTTTAAAATGGATTTGGAGCATGGAGACGATTATCTCGGGATTGCAAGATAACCAAACAAAACTTTTAGTGGATTTCTACTTATTTTATTAAATATCATCTCCATCAAACAGGACAAGCTTGCATCTGTTATAGTTTTGGAGAAAAATGTGTTCATTTCATGTATGCGCGAAATGCCTTAAAAATGGCTTTAAAATGGATTTGGAGCATGGAGACGATTATCTCGGGATTGCAAGATAACCAAACAAAACTTTTAGTGGATTTCTACTTATTTTATTAAATATCATCTCCACCAAACAGGACAAGCTTGCATCTGTTATAGTTTTGGAGAAAAATGTGTTCATTTCATGTATGCGCGAAATGCCTTAAAAATGGCTTTAAAATGGATTTGGAGCATGGAGACGATTATCTCGGGATTGCAAGATAACCAAACAAAACTTTTAGTGGATTTCTACTTATTTTATTAAATATCATCTCCACCAAACAGGACAAGCTTGCATCTGTTATAGTTTTGGAGAAAAATGTGTTCATTTCATGTATGCGCGAAATGCCTTAAAAATGGCTTTAAAATGGATTTGGAGCATGGAGACGATTATCTCGGGATTGCAAGATAACCAAACAAAACTTTTAGTGGATTTCTACTTATTTTATTAAATATCATCTCCACCAAACAGGACAAGCTTGCATCTGTTATAGTTTTGGAGAAAAATGTGTTCATTTCATGTATGCGCGAAATGCCTTAAAAATGGCTTTAAAATGGATTTGGAGCATGGAGACGATTATCTCGGGATTGCAAGATAACCAAACAAAACTTTTAGTGGATTTCTACTTATTTTATTAAATATCATCTCCACCAAACAGGACAAGCTTGCATCTGTTATAGTTTTGGAGAAAAATGTGTTCATTTCATGTATGCGCGAAATGCCTTAAAAATGGCTTTAAAATGGATTTGGAGCATGGAGACGATTATCTCGGGATTGCAAGATAACCAAACAAAACTTTTAGTGGATTTCTACTTATTTTATTAAATATCATCTCCACCAAACAGGACAAGCTTGCATCTGTTATAGTTTTGGAGAAAAATGTGTTCATTTCATGTATGCGCGAAATGCCTTAAAAATGGCTTTAAAATGGATTTGGAGCATGGAGACGATTATCTCGGGATTGCAAGATAACCAAACAAAACTTTTAGTGGATTTCTACTTATTTTATTAAATATCATCTCCACCAAACAGGACAAGCTTGCATCTGTTATAGTTTTGGAGAAAAATGTGTTCATTTCATGTATGCGCGAAATGCCTTAAAAATGGCTTTAAAATGGATTTGGAGCATGGAGACGATTATCTCGGGATTGCAAGATAACCAAACAAAACTTTTAGTGGATTTCTACTTATTTTATTAAATATCATCTCCACCAAACAGGACAAGCTTGCATCTGTTATAGTTTTGGAGAAAAATGTGTTCATTTCATGTATGCGCGAAATGCCTTAAAAATGGCTTTAAAATGGATTTGGAGCATGGAGACGATTATCTCGGGATTGCAAGATAACCAAACAAAACTTTTAGTGGATTTCTACTTATTTTATTAAATATCATCTCCACCAAACAGGACAAGCTTGCATCTGTTATAGTTTTGGAGAAAAATGTGTTCATTTCATGTATGCGCGAAATGCCTTAAAATGGCTTTAAAATGGATTTGGAGCATGGAGACGATTATCTCGGGATTGCAAGATAACCAAACAAAACGTTTAGTGGATTTCTACTTATTTTATTAAATATCATCTCCACCAAACAGGACAAGCTTGCATCTGTTATAGTTTTGGAGAAAAATGTGTTCATTTCATGTATGCGCGAAATGCCTTAAAAATGGCTTTAAAATGGATTTGGAGCATGGAGACGATTATCTCGGGATTGCAATATAACCAAACAAAACTTTTAGTGGATTTCTACTTATTTTATTAAATATCATCTCCACCAAACAGGACAAGCTTGCATCTGTTATAGTTTTGGAGAAAAATGTGTTCATTTCATGTATGCGCGAAATGCCTTAAAAATGGCTTTAAAATGGATTTGGAGCATGGAGACGATTATCTCGGGATTGCAAGATAACCAAACAAAACTTTTAGTGCATTTCTACTTATTTTATTAAATATCATCTCCACCAAACAGGACAAGCTTGCATCTGTTATAGTTTTGGAGAAAAATGTGTTCATTTCATGTATGCGCGAAATGCCTTAAAAATGGCTTTAAAATGGATTTGGAGCATGGAGACGATTATCTCGGGATTGCAAGATAACCAAACAAAACTTTTAGTGGATTTCTACTTATTTTATTAAATATCATCTCCATCAAACAGGACAAGCTTGCATCTGTTATAGTTTTGGAGAAAAATGTGTTCATTTCATGTATGCGCGAAATGCCTTAAAAATGGCTTTAAAATGGATTTGGAGCATGGAGACGATTATCTCGGGATTGCAAGATAACCAAACAAAACTTTTAGTGGATTTCTACTTATTTTATTAAATATCATCTCCACCAAACAGGACAAGCTTGCATCTGTTATAGTTTTGGAGAAAAATGTGTTCATTTCATGTATGCGCGAAATGCCTTAAAAATGGCTTTAAAATGGATTTGGAGCATGGAGACGATTATCTCGGGATTGCAAGATAACCAAACAAAACTTTTAGTGGATTTCTACTTATTTTATTAAATATCATCTCCACCAAACAGGACAAGCTTGCATCTGTTATAGTTTTGGAGAAAAATGTGTTCATTTCATGTATGCGCGAAATGCCTTAAAAATGGCTTTAAAATGGATTTGGAGCATGGAGACGATTATCTCGGGATTGCAAGATAACCAAACAAAACTTTTAGTGGATTTCTACTTATTTTATTAAATATCATCTCCACCAAACAGGACAAGCTTGCATCTGTTATAGTTTTGGAGAAAAATGTGTTCATTTCATGTATGCGCGAAATGCCTTAAAAATGGCTTTAAAATGGATTTGGAGCATGGAGACGATTATCTCGGGATTGCAAGATAACCAAACAAAACTTTTAGTGGATTTCTACTTATTTTATTAAATATCATCTCCACCAAACAGGACAAGCTTGCATCTGTTATAGTTTTGGAGAAAAATGTGTTCATTTCATGTATGCGCGAAATGCCTTAAAAATGGCTTTAAAATGGATTTGGAGCATGGAGACGATTATCTCGGGATTGCAAGATAACCAAACAAAACTTTTAGTGGATTTCTACTTATTTTATTAAATATCATCTCCACCAAACAGGACAAGCTTGCATCTGTTATAGTTTTGGAGAAAAATGTGTTCATTTCATGTATGCGCGAAATGCCTTAAAAATGGCTTTAAAATGGATTTGGAGCATGGAGACGATTATCTCGGGATTGCAAGATAACCAAACAAAACTTTTAGTGGATTTCTACTTATTTTATTAAATATCATCTCCACCAAACAGGACAAGCTTGCACCTGTTATAGTTTTGGAGAAAAATGTGTTCATTTCATGTATGCGCGAAATGCCTTAAAAATGGCTTTAAAATGGATTTGGAGCATGGAGACGATTATCTCGGGATTGCAAGATAACCAAACAAAACTTTTAGTGGATTTCTACTTATTTTATTAAATATCATCTCCACCAAACAGGACAAGCTTGCATGTGTTATAGTTTTGGAGAAAAATGTGTTCATTTCATGTATGCGCAAAATGCCTTAAAAATGGCTTTAAAATGGATTTGGAGCATGGAGACGATTATCTCAGGATGGCAATATAAACAAACGAAACTTTTAGTAGATTTCTACTTATTTTATTAAATAATATCTCCACCAAACAGGACAAGCTTGCATCTGTTATAGTTTTGGAGAAAAATGTGTTCATTTCATGTATGCGCGAAATGCCTTAAAAATGGCTTTAAAATGGATTTGGAGCATGGAGACGATTATCTCGGGATTGCAAGATAACCAAACAAAACTTTTAGTGGATTTCTACTTATTTTATTAAATATCATCTCCACCAAACAGGACAAGCTTGCATCTGTTATAGTTTTGGAGAAAAATGTGTTCATTTCATGTATGCGCGAAATGCCTTAAAAATGGCTTTAAAATGGATTTGGAGCATGGAGACGATTATCTCGGGATTGCAAGATAACCAAACAAAACTTTTAGTGGATTTCTACTTATTTTATTAAATATCATCTCCACCAAACAGGACAAGCTTGCATCTGTTATAGTTTTGGAGAAAAATGTGTTCATTTCATGTATGCGCGAAATGCCTTAAAAATGGCTTTAAAATGGATTTGGAGCATGGAGACGATTATCTCGGGATTGCAAGATAACCAAACAAAACTTTTAGTGGATTTCTACTTATTTTATTAAATATCATCTCCACCAAACAGGACAAGCTTGCATCTGTTAAAGTTTTGGAGAAAAATGTGTTCATTTCATGTATGCGCGAAATGCCTTAAAAATGGCTTTAAAATGGATTTGGAGCATGGAGACGATTATCTCGGGATTGCAAGATAACCAAACAAAACTTTTAGTGGATTTCTACTTATTTTATTAAATATCATCTCCACCAAACAGGACAAGCTTGCATCTGTTATAGTTTTGGAGAAAAATGTGTTCATTTCATGTATGCGCGAAATGCCTTAAAAATGGCTTTAAAATGGATTTGGAGCATGGAGACGATTATCTCGGGATTGCAAGATAACCAAACAAAACTTTTAGTGGATTTCTACTTATTTTATTAAATATCATCTCCACCAAACAGGACAAGCTTGCATCTGTTATAGTTTTGGAGAAAAATGTGTTCATTTCATGTATGCGCGAAATGCCTTAAAAATGGCTTTAAAATGGATTTGGAGCATGGAGACGATTATCTCGGGATTGCAAGATAACCAAACAAAACTTTTAGTGGATTTCTACTTATTTTATTAAATATCATCTCCACCAAACAGGACAAGCTTGCATCTGTTAAAGTTTTGGAGAAAAATGTGTTCATTTCATGTATGCGCGAAATGCCTTAAAAATGGCTTTAAAATGGATTTGGAGCATGGAGACGATTATCTCGGGATTGCAAGATAACCAAACAAAACTTTTAGTGGATTTCTACTTATTTTATTAAATATCATCTCCACCAAACAGGACAAGCTTGCATCTGTTATAGTTTTGGAGAAAAATGTGTTCATTACATGTATGCGCGAAATGCCTTAAAAATGGCTTTAAAATGGATTTGGAGCATGGAGACGATTATCTCGGGATTGCAAGATAACCAAACAAAACTTTTAGTGGATTTCTACTTATTTTATTAAATATCATCTCCACCAAACAGGACAAGCTTGCATCTGTTATAGTTTTGGAGAAAAATGTGTTCATTTCATGTATGCGCGAAATGCCTTAAAAATGGCTTTAAAATGGATTTGGAGCATGGAGACGATTATCTCGGGATTGCAATATAACCAAACAAAACTTTTAGTGGATTTCTACTTATTTTATTAAATATCATCTCCACCAAACAGGACAAGCTTGCATCTGTTATAGTTTTGGAGAAAAATGTGTTCATTTCATGTATGCGCGAAATGCCTTAAAAATGGCTTTAAAATGGATTTGGAGCATGGAGACGATTATCTCGGGATTGCAAGATAACCAAACAAAACTTTTAGTGGATTTCTACTTATTTTATTAAATATCATCTCCACCAAACAGGACAAGCTTGCATCTGTTATAGTTTTGGAGAAAAATGTGTTCATTTCATGTATGCGCGAAATGCCGTAAAAATGGCTTTAAAATGGATTTGGAGCATGGAGACGATTATCTCGGGATTGCAAGATAACCAAACAAAACTTTTAGTGGATTTCTACTTATTTTATTAAATATCATCTCCACCAAACAGGACAAGCTTGCATCTGTTATAGTTTTGGAGAAAAATGTGTTCATTTCATGTATGCGCGAAATGCCTTAAAAATGGCTTTAAAATGGATTTGGAGCATGGAGACGATTATCTCAGGATGGCAATATAAACAAACGAAACTTTTAGTAGATTTCTACTTATTTTATTAAATATTATCTCCACCAAACAGGACAAGCTTGCATCTGTTATAGTTTTGGAGAAAAATGTGTTCATTTCATGTATGCGAGAAATGCCTTAAAAATGGCTTTAAAATGGATTTGGAGCATGGAGACGATTATCTCGGGATTGCAAGATAACCAAACAAAACTTTTAGTGGATTTCTACTTATTTTATTAAATATCATCTCCACCAAACAGGACAAGCTTGCATCTGTTATAGTTTTGGAGAAAAATGTGTTCATTTCATGTATGCGCGAAATGCCTTAAAAATGGCTTTAAAATGGATTTGGAGCATGGAGACGATTATCTCGGGATTGCAAGATAACCAAACAAAACTTTTAGTGGATTTCTACTTATTTTATTAAATATCATCTCCACCAAACAGGACAAGCTTGCATCTGTTATAGTTTTGGAGAAAAATGTGTTCATTTCATGTATGCGCGAAATGCCTTAAAAATGGCTTTAAAATGGATTTGGAGCATGGAGACGATTATCTCGGGATTGCAAGATAACCAAACAAAACTTTTAGTGGATTTCTACTTATTTTATTAAATATCATCTCCACCAAACAGGACAAGCTTGCATCTGTTAAAGTTTTGGAGAAAAATGTGTTCATTTCATGTATGCGCGAAATGCCTTAAAAATGGCTTTAAAATGGATTTGGAGCATGGAGACGATTATCTCGGGATTGCAAGATAACCAAACAAAACTTTTAGTGGATTTCTACTTATTTTATTAAATATCATCTCCACCAAACAGGACAAGCTTGCATCTGTTATAGTTTTGGAGAAAAATGTGTTCATTACATGTATGCGCGAAATGCCTTAAAAATGGCTTTAAAATGGATTTGGAGCATGGAGACGATTATCTCGGGATTGCAAGATAACCAAACAAAACTTTTAGTGGATTTCTACTTATTTTATTAAATATCATCTCCACCAAACAGGACAAGCTTGCATCTGTTATAGTTTTGGAGAAAAATGTGTTCATTTCATGTATGCGCGAAATGCCTTAAAAATGGCTTTAAAATGGATTTGGAGCATGGAGACGATTATCTCGGGATTGCAAGATAACCAAACAAAACTTTTAGTGGATTTCTACTTATTTTATTAAATATCATCTCCACCAAACAGGACAAGCTTGCATCTGTTATAGTTTTGGAGAAAAATGTGTTCATTTCATGTATGCGCGAAATGCCGTAAAAATGGCTTTAAAATGGATTTGGAGCATGGAGACGATTATCTCGGGATTGCAAGATAACCAAACAAAACTTTTAGTGGATTTCTACTTATTTTATTAAATATCATCTCCACCAAACAGGACAAGCTTGCATCTGTTATAGTTTTGGAGAAAAATGTGTTCATTTCATGTATGCGCGAAATGCCTTAAAAATGGCTTTAAAATGGATTTGGAGCATGGAGACGATTATCTCGGGATTGCAATATAACCAAACAAAACTTTTAGTGGATTTCTACTTATTTTATTAAATATCATCTCCACCAAACAGGACAAGCTTGCATCTGTTATAGTTTTGGAGAAAAATGTGTTCATTTCATGTATGCGCGAAATGCCTTAAAAATGGCTTTAAAATGGATTTGGAGCATGGAGACGATTATCTCGGGATTGCAAGATAACCAAACAAAACGTTTAGTGGATTTCTACTTATTTTATTAAATATCATCTCCACCAAACAGGACAAGCTTGCATCTGTTATAGTTTTGGAGAAAAATGTGTTCATTTCATGTATGCGCGAAATGCCTTAAAAATGGCTTTAAAATGGATTTGGAGCATGGAGACGATTATCTCGGGATTGCAAGATAACCAAACAAAACTTTTAGTGGATTTCTACTTATTTTATTAAATATCATCTCCACCAAACAGGACAAGCTTGCATCTGTTATAGTTTTGGAGAAAAATGTGTTCATTTCATGTATGCGCGAAATGCCTTAAAAATGGCTTTAAAATGGATTTGGAGCATGGAGACGATTATCTCGGGATTGCAAGATAACCAAACAAAACTTTTAGTGGATTTCTACTTATTTTATTAAATATCATCTCCACCAAACAGGACAAGCTTGCATCTGTTATAGTTTTGGACAAAAATGTGTTCATTTCATGTATGCGCGAAATGCCTTAAAAATGGCTTTAAAATGGATTTGGAGCATGGAGACGATTATCTCGGGATTGCAAGATAACCAAACAAAACTTTTAGTGGATTTCTACTTATTTTATTAAATATCATCTCCACCAAACAGGACAAGCTTGCATGTGTTATAGTTTTGGAGAAAAATGTGTTCATTTCATGTATGCGCAAAATGCCTTAAAAATGGCTTTAAAATGGATTTGGAGCATGGAGACGATTATCTCAGGATGGCAATATAAACAAACGAAACTTTTAGTAGATTTCTACTTATTTTATTAAATATTATCTCCACCAAACAGGACAAGCTTGCATCTGTTATAGTTTTGGAGAAAAATGTGTTCATTTCATGTATGCGCGAAATGCCTTAAAAATGGCTTTAAAATGGATTTGGAGCATGGAGACGATTATCTCGGGATTGCAAGATAACCAAACAAAACTTTTAGTGGATTTCTACTTATTTTATTAAATATCATCTCCACCAAACAGGACAAGCTTGCATCTGTTATAGTTTTGGAGAAAAATGTGTTCATTTCATGTATGCGCGAAATGCCTTAAAAATGGCTTTAAAATGGATTTGGAGCATGGAGACGATTATCTCGGGATTTCAAGATAACCAAACAAAACTTTTAGTGGATTTCTACTTATTTTATTAAATATCATCTCCACCAAACAGGACAAGCTTGCATCTGTTATAGTTTTGGAGAAAAATGTGTTCATTTCATGTATGCGCGAAATGCCTTAAAAATGGCTTTAAAATGGATTTGGAGCATGGAGACGATTATCTCGGGATTGCAAGATAACCAAACAAAACTTTTAGTGGATTTCTACTTATTTTATTAAATATCATCTCCACCAAACAGGACAAGCTTGCATCTGTTAAAGTTTTGGAGAAAAATGTGTTCATTTCATGTATGCGCGAAATGCCTTAAAAATGGCTTTAAAATGGATTTGGAGCATGGAGACGATTATCTCGGGATTGCAAGATAACCAAACAAAACTTTTAGTGGATTTCTACTTATTTTATTAAATATCATCTCCACCAAACAGGACAAGCTTGCATCTGTTATAGTTTTGGAGAAAAATGTGTTCATTTCATGTATGCGCGAAATGCCTTAAAAATGGCTTTAAAATGGATTTGGAGCATGGAGACGATTATCTCGGGATTGCAAGATAACCAAACAAAACTTTTAGTGGATTTCTACTTATTTTATTAAATATCATCTCCACCAAACAGGACAAGCTTGCATCTGTTATAGTTTTGGAGAAAAATGTGTTCATTTCATGTATGCGCGAAATGCCTTAAAAATGGCTTTAAAATGGATTTGGAGCATGGAGACGATTATCTCGGGATTGCAATATAACCAAACAAAACTTTTAGTGGATTTCTACTTATTTTATTAAATATCATCTCCACCAAACAGGACAAGCTTGCATCTGTTATAGTTTTGGAGAAAAATGTGTTCATTTCATGTATGCGCGAAATGCCTTAAAAATGGCTTTAAAATGGATTTGGAGCATGGAGACGATTATCTCGGGATTGCAATATAACCAAACAAAACTTTTAGTGGATTTCTACTTATTTTATTAAATATCATCTCCACCAAACAGGACAAGCTTGCATCTGTTATAGTTTTGGAGAAAAATGTGTTCATTTCATGTATGCGCGAAATGCCTTAAAAATGGCTTTAAAATGGATTTGGAGCATGGAGACGATTATCTCGGGATTGCAAGATAACCAAACAAAACGTTTAGTGGATTTCTACTTATTTTATTAAATATCATCTCCACCAAACAGGACAAGCTTGCATCTGTTATAGTTTTGGAGAAAAATGTGTTCATTTCATGTATGCGCGAAATGCCTTAAAAATGGCTTTAAAATGGATTTGGAGCATGGAGACGATTATCTCGGGATTGCAAGATAACCAAACAAAACTTTTAGTGGATTTCTACTTATTTTATTAAATATCATCTCCACCAAACAGGACAAGCTTGCATGTGTTATAGTTTTGGAGAAAAATGTGTTCATTTCATGTATGCGCAAAATGCCTTTGAAATGGCTTTAAAATGGATTTGGAGCATGGAGACGATTATCTCAGGATGGCAATATAAACAAACGAAACTTTTAGTAGATTTCTACTTATTTTATTAAATATTATCTCCACCAAACAGGACAAGCTTGCATCTGTTATAGTTTTGGAGAAAAATGTGTTCATTTCATGTATGCGCGAAATGCCTTAAAAATGGCTTTAAAATGGATTTGGAGCATGGAGACGATTATCTCGGGATTGCAAGATAACCAAACAAAACTTTTAGTGGATTTCTACTTATTTTATTAAATATCATCTCCACCAAACAGGACAAGCTTGCATCTGTTATAGTTTTGGAGAAAAATGTGTTCATTTCATGTATGCGCGAAATGCCTTAAAAATGGCTTTAAAATGGATTTGGAGCATGGAGACGATTATCTCGGGATTGCAAGATAACCAAACAAAACTTTTAGTGGATTTCTACTTATTTTATTAAATATCATCTCCACCAAACAGGACAAGCTTGCATCTGTTATAGTTTTGGAGAAAAATGTGTTCATTTCATGTATGCGCGAAATGCCTTAAAAATGGCTTTAAAATGGATTTGGAGCATGGAGACAAATATCTCGGGATTGCAAGATAACCAAACAAAACTTTTAGTGGATTTCTACTTATTTTATTAAATATCATCTCCACCAAACAGGACAAGCTTGCATCTGTTATAGTTTTGGAGAAAAATGTGTTCATTTCATGTATGCGCGAAATGCCTTAAAAATGGCTTTAAAATGGATTTGGAGCATGGAGACGATTATCTCGGGATTGCAAGATAACCAAACAAAACTTTTAGTGGATTTCTACTTATTTTATTAAATATCATCTCCACCAAACAGGACAAGCTTGCATCTGTTATAGTTTTGGAGAAAAATGTGTTCATTTCATGTATGCGCGAAATGCCTTAAAAATGGCTTTAAAATGGATTTGGAGCATGGAGACGATTATCTCGGGATTGCAAGATAACCAAACAAAACTTTTAGTGGATTTCTACTTATTTTATTAAATATCATCTCCACCAAACAGGACAAGCTTGCATCTGTTATAGTTTTGGAGAAAAATGTGTTCATTTCATGTATGCGCGAAATGCCTTAAAAATGGCTTTAAAATGGATTTGGAGCATGGAGACGATTATCTCGGGATTGCAAGATAACCAAACAAAACTTTTAGTGGATTTCTACTTATTTTATTAAATATCATCTCCACCAAACAGGACAAGCTTGCATCTGTTATAGTTTTGGAGAAAAATGTGTTCATTTCATGTATGCGCGAAATGCCTTAAAAATGGCTTTAAAATGGATTTGGAGCATGGAGACGATTATCTCGGATTGCAAGATAACCAAACAAAACTTTTAGTGGATTTCTACTTATTTTATTAAATATCATCTCCACCAAACAGGACAAGCTTGCATCTGTTATAGTTTTGGAGAAAAATGTGTTCATTTCATGTATGCGCGAAATGCCTTAAAAATGGCTTTAAAATGGATTTGGAGCATGGAGACGATTATCTCGGGATTGCAAGATAACCAAACAAAACTTTTAGTGGATTTCTACTTATTTTATTAAATATCATCTCCACCAAACAGGACAAGCTTGCATCTGTTATAGTTTTGGAGAAAAATGTGTTCATTTCATGTATGCGCGAAATGCCTTAAAAATGGCTTTAAAATGGATTTGGAGCATGGAGACGATTATCTCGGATTGCAAGATAACCAAACAAAACTTTTAGTGGATTTCTACTTATTTATTAAATATCATCTCCACCAAACAGGACAAGCTTGCATCTGTTATAGTTTTGGAGAAAAATGTGTTCATTTCATGTATGCGCGAAATGCCTTAAAAATGGCTTTAAAATGGATTTGGAGCATGGAGACGATTATCTCGGGATTGCAATATAACCAAACAAAACTTTTAGTGGATTTCTACTTATTTTATTAAATATCATCTCCACCAAACAGGACAAGCTTGCATCTGTTATAGTTTTGGAGAAAAATGTGTTCATTTCATGTATGCGCGAAATGCCTTAAAAATGGCTTTAAAATGGATTTGGAGCATGGAGACGATTATCTCGGGATTGCAATATAACCAAACAAAACTTTTAGTGGATTTCTACTTATTTTATTAAATATCATCTCCACCAAACAGGACAAGCTTGCATCTGTTATAGTTTTGGAGAAAAATGTGTTCATTTCATGTATGCGCGAAATGCCTTAAAAATGGCTTTAAAATGGATTTGGAGCATGGAGACGATTATCTCGGGATTGCAAGATAACCAAACAAAACGTTTAGTGGATTTCTACTTATTTTATTAAATATCATCTCCACCAAACAGGACAAGCTTGCATCTGTTATAGTTTTGGAGAAAAATGTGTTCATTTCATGTATGCGCGAAATGCCTTAAAAATGGCTTAAAATGGATTTGGAGCATGGAGACGATTATCTCGGGATTGCAAGATAACCAAACAAAACTTTTAGTGGATTTCTACTTATTTTATTAAATATCATCTCCACCAAACAGGACAAGCTTGCATGTGTTATAGTTTTGGAGAAAAATGTGTTCATTTCATGTATGCGCAAATGCCTTTGAAATGGCTTTAAAATGGATTTGGAGCATGGAGACGATTATCTCAGGATGGCAATATAACCAAACGAAAACTTTTAGTAGATTTCTACTTATTTTATTAAATATTATCTCCACCAAACAGGACAAGCTTGCATCTGTTATAGTTTTGGAGAAAAATGTGTTCATTTCATGTATGCGCGAAATGCCTTAAAAATGGCTTTAAAATGGATTTGGAGCATGGAGACGATTATCTCGGGATTGCAAGATAACCAAACAAAACTTTTAGTGGATTTCTACTTATTTTATTAAATATCATCTCCACCAAACAGGACAAGCTTGCATCTGTTATAGTTTTGGAGAAAAATGTGTTCATTTCATGTATGCGCGAAATGCCTTAAAAATGGCTTTAAAATGGATTTGGAGCATGGAGACGATTATCTCGGGATTGCAAGATAACCAAACAAAACTTTTAGTGGATTTCTACTTATTTTATTAAATATCATCTCCACCAAACAGGACAAGCTTGCATCTGTTATAGTTTTGGAGAAAAATGTGTTCATTTCATGTATGCGCGAAATGCCTTAAAAATGGCTTTAAAATGGATTTGGAGCATGGAGACGATTATCTCGGGATTGCAAGATAACCAAACAAAACTTTTAGTGGATTTCTACTTATTTTATTAAATATCATCTCCACCAAACAGGACAAGCTTGCATCTGTTATAGTTTTGGAGAAAAATGTGTTCATTTCATGTATGCGCGAAATGCCTTAAAAATGGCTTTAAAATGGATTTGGAGCATGGAGACGATTATCTCGGGATTGCAAGATAACCAAACAAAACTTTTAGTGGATTTCTACTTATTTTATTAAATATCATCTCCACCAAACAGGACAAGCTTGCATCTGTTATAGTTTTGGAGAAAAATGTGTTCATTTCATGTATGCGCGAAATGCCTTAAAAATGGCTTTAAAATGGATTTGGAGCATGGAGACGATTATCTCGGGATTGCAAGATAACCAAACAAAACTTTTAGTGGATTTCTACTTATTTTATTAAATATCATCTCCACCAAACAGGACAAGCTTGCATCTGTTATAGTTTTGGAGAAAAATGTGTTCATTTCATGTATGCGCGAAATGCCTTAAAAATGGCTTTAAAATGGATTTGGAGCATGGAGACGATTATCTCGGGATTGCAAGATAACCAAACAAAACTTTTAGTGGATTTCTACTTATTTTATTAAATATCATCTCCACCAAACAGGACAAGCTTGCATCTGTTATAGTTTTGGAGAAAAATGTGTTCATTTCATGTATGCGCGAAATGCCTTAAAAATGGCTTTAAAATGGATTTGGAGCATGGAGACGATTATCTCGGGATTGCAAGATAACCAAACAAAACTTTTAGTGGATTTCTACTTATTTTATTAAATATCATCTCCACCAAACAGGACAAGCTTGCATCTGTTATAGTTTTGGAGAAAAATGTGTTCATTTCATGTATGCGCGAAATGCCTTAAAAATGGCTTTAAAATGGATTTGGAGCATGGAGACGATTATCTCGGGATTGCAAGATAACCAAACAAAACTTTTTAGTGGATTTCTACTTATTTTATTAAATATCATCTCCACCAAACAGGACAAGCTTGCATCTGTTATAGTTTTGGAGAAAAATGTGTTCATTTCATGTATGCGCGAAATGCCTTAAAAATGGCTTTAAAATGGATTTGGAGCATGGAGACGATTATCTCGGGATTGCAAGATAACCAAACAAAACTTTTAGTGGATTTCTACTTATTTTATTAAATATCATCTCCACCAAACAGGACAAGCTTGCATCTGTTATAGTTTTGGAGAAAAATGTGTTCATTTCATGTATGCGCGAAATGCCTTAAAAATGGCTTATT
>NW_027445153.1:0-99027 GCF_048569485.1 Anomaloglossus baeobatrachus | reverse complement strand
AATGGGCGGCCTATGAAAGAATTAGTACTTTCATTAAGTATACTAAACCGGCTAATTGGGAATAGACAAACTGTAAAAAGCCTCTGAGAAAGCCCCTCTCTAACCTTTGTTAGTAAGCTTTTCTGTAGCCTGCCTGTTGATGTATTTTCGGTTTGAACAGTGCACAACATGAAGAGACGGAACACTGGCGGCTTGTCACAATGCCCCCCGATGACATCACAATAGCGCTGCTGCCTAGAAAACAAGCTGCGCAGAAGAAGTTGTTCTTTGGGTGGGAGGGTGGGCTAGTGGAAGGAGGGGGCAATCTCTTTTTTTCCCGGGTGGTAGGGGGATGACAGGAGAAGGGAAGCGGGTGGTGAGAAAGGTACAGAGGGCAGGGTTTGGGGGCTGGGAAGGAAAGGGAAAAGATTAGGGTTTGGGGATGATGAAAGGGCTTTCTACGGGTAAGGATGGCAAAGGGTGGCAGTGACGGAAAGTCAGGCAACCTGTCCTGTCCGTCTTTTTGTATCGTGAATTGGAAAGACTGCAAGGGGGAGGGGAGTTGCTTGCGCCCTAAAGGAGGAGTTATTCAGATTCATTGCAGTGGGCGGCGGCTGCAAAACGCACCATTCTTCTTGTTTTTGCTCTGCAAAGCAGCCTTTTCAAGGGTTGGCTTGGGTGACAAAATGTCTTGTGTAGGCGTGGGTTTGTCTCCCTCTCGCTCTCTCTCCCTAAGATGTGTCCGGCATAGGCCAGGGTGCCACTCGAGGCCCAAACCAATTCTGGTTATCGCTTCTCGGCCTTTTGGCTAAGATCAAGTGTAGTATCTGTTCTTATCAGTTTAATATCTGATACGTCCCCTATCTGGGGACCATATATTAAATGGATTTTTAGAACAGGAGATGGAAAAAGAGCTTGCTCTGTCCACTCCACGCATTGACCTGGTATTGCAGTACCTCCAGGAACGGTGCACCCCTTCTTAACCCAGTTTCCAAAAGCAGAACTCGATTCACCTGATTCATATTAGCCCGATTAGCGAATTGAAATGAATTTTTATCTAACACACTTTTTACTTGCTTTATTCATCCAAATAGCAAACTCATCACCACTCAACTTCACCAACTCTGCTATGTCCCGTGCAGTATCTTGTTGTCAGTCTAATCTAGATCATGTGTAATTGAATGGAATAGATCCCTTTTGGACAAAGTGGAGTCAGATGCTGCAGTGACCACAGGTGTGAGAGGATCTACAATTGGCATCTGGTGTTATCTCTCTGCTTCCACTCCAAATAAAGTTACCTGTTGTTACCTGAACGTCAAATACTAAGAATGGGCGGCCTATGAAAGAATTAGTACTTTCATTAAGTATACTAAACCGGCTAATTGGGAATAGACAAACTGTAAAAAGCCCTCTGAGAAAGCCCCTCTCTAACCTTTGTTAGTAAGCTTTTCTGTAGCCTGCCTGTTGATGTATTTTCGGTTTGAACAGTGCACAACATGAAGAGACGGAACACTGGCGGCTTGTCACAATGCCCCCCGATGACATCACAATAGCGCTGCTGCCTAGAAAACAAGCTGCGCAGAAGAAGTTGTTCTTTGGGTGGGAGGGTGGGCTAGTGGAAGGAGGGGGCAATCTCTTTTTTTCCCGGGTGGTAGGGGGATGACAGGAGAAGGGAAGCGGGTGGTGAGAAAGGTACAGAGGGCAGGGTTTGGGGGCTGGAAGGAAAGGGAAAAGATTAGGGTTTGGGGATGATGAAAGGGCTTTCTACGGGTAAGGATGGCAAAGGGTGGCAGTGACGAAAGTCAGGCAACCTGTCCTGTCCGTCTTTTTGTATCGTGAATTGGAAAGACTGCAAGGGGGAGGGGAGTTGCTTGCGCCCTAAAGGAGGAGTTATTCAGATTCATTGCAGTGGGCGGCGGCTGCAAAACGCACCATTCTTCTTGTTTTTGCTCTGCAAAGCAGCCTTTTCAAGGGTTGGCTTGGGTGACAAAATGTCTTGTGTAGGCGTGGGTTTGTCTCCCTCTCGCTCTCTCTCCCTAAGATGTGTCCGGCATAGGCCAGGGTGCCACTCGAGGCCCAAACCAATTCTGGTTATCGCTTCTCGGCCTTTTGGCTAAGATCAAGTGTAGTATCTGTTCTTATCAGTTTAATATCTGATACGTCCCCTATCTGGGGACCATATATTAAATGGATTTTTAGAACAGGGATGGAAAAAGAGCTTGCTCTGTCCACTCCACGCATTGACCTGGTATTGCAGTACCTCCAGGAACGGTGCACCCCTTCTTAACCCAGTTTCCAAAAGCAGAACTCGATTCACCTGATTCATATTAGCCCGATTAGCGAATTGAAATGAATTTTTATCTAACACACTTTTTACTTGCTTTATTCATCCAAATAGCAAACTCATCACCACTCAACTTCACCAACTCTGCTATGTCCCGTGCAGTATCTTGTTGTCAGTCTAATCTAGATCATGTGTAATTGAATGGAATAGATCCCTTTTGGACAAAGTGGAGTCAGATGCTGCAGTGACCACAGGTGTGAGAGGATCTACAATTGGCATCTGGTGTTATCTCTCTGCTTCCACTCCAAATAAAGTTACCTGTTGTTACCTGAACGTCAAATACTAAGAATGGGCGGCCTATGAAAGAATTAGTACTTTCATTAAGTATACTAAACCGGCTAATTGGGAATAGACAAACTGTAAAAAGCCCTCTGAGAAAGCCCCTCTCTAACCTTTGTTAGTAAGCTTTTCTGTAGCCTGCCTGTTGATGTATTTTCGGTTTGAACAGTGCACAACATGAAGAGACGGAACACTGGCGGCTTGTCACAATGCCCCCCGATGACATCACAATAGCGCTGCTGCCTAGAAAACAAGCTGCGCAGAAGAAGTTGTTCTTTGGGTGGGAGGGTGGGCTAGTGGAAGGAGGGGGCAATCTCTTTTTTTCCCGGGTGGTAGGGGGATGACAGGAGAAGGGAAGCGGGTGGTGAGAAAGGTACAGAGGGCAGGGTTTGGGGGCTGGGAAGGAAAGGGAAAAGATTAGGGTTTGGGGATGATGAAAGGGCTTTCTACGGGTAAGGATGGCAAAGGGTGGCAGTGACGGAAAGTCAGGCAACCTGTCCTGTCCGTCTTTTTGTATCGTGAATTGGAAAGACTGCAAGGGGGAGGGGAGTTGCTTGCGCCCTAAAGGAGGAGTTATTCAGATTCATTGCAGTGGGCGGCGGCTGCAAAACGCACCATTCTTCTTGTTTTTGCTCTGCAAAGCAGCCTTTTCAAGGGTTGGCTTGGGTGACAAAATGTCTTGTGTAGGCGTGGGTTTGTCTCCCTCTCGCTCTCTCTCCCTAAGATGTGTCCGGCATAGGCCAGGGTGCCACTCGAGGCCCAAACCAATTCTGGTTATCGCTTCTCGGCCTTTTGGCTAAGATCAAGTGTAGTATCTGTTCTTATCAGTTTAATATCTGATACGTCCCCTATCTGGGGACCATATATTAAATGGATTTTTAGAACAGGGAGATGGAAAAAGAGCTTGCTCTGTCCACTCCACGCATTGACCTGGTATTGCAGTACCTCCAGGAACGGTGCACCCCTTCTTAACCCAGTTTCCAAAAGCAGAACTCGATTCACCTGATTCATATTAGCCCGATTAGCGAATTGAAATGAATTTTTATCTAACACACTTTTTACTTGCTTTATTCATCCAAATAGCAAACTCATCACCACTCAACTTCACCAACTCTGCTATGTCCCGTGCAGTATCTTGTTGTCAGTCTAATCTAGATCATGTGTAATTGAATGGAATAGATCCCTTTTGGACAAAGTGGAGTCAGATGCTGCAGTGACCACAGGTGTGAGAGGATCTACAATTGGCATCTGGTGTTATCTCTCTGCTTCCACTCCAAATAAAGTTACCTGTTGTTACCTGAACGTCAAATACTAAGAATGGGCGGCCTATGAAAGAATTAGTACTTTCATTAAGTATACTAAACCGGCTAATTGGGAATAGACAAACTGTAAAAAGCCCTCTGAGAAAGCCCCTCTCTAACCTTTGTTAGTAAGCTTTTCTGTAGCCTGCCTGTTGATGTATTTTCGGTTTGAACAGTGCACAACATGAAGAGACGGAACACTGGCGGCTTGTCACAATGCCCCCCGATGACATCACAATAGCGCTGCTGCCTAGAAAACAAGCTGCGCAGAAGAAGTTGTTCTTTGGGTGGGAGGGTGGGCTAGTGGAAGGAGGGGGCAATCTCTTTTTTTCCCGGGTGGTAGGGGGATGACAGGAGAAGGGAAGCGGGTGGTGAGAAAGGTACAGAGGGCAGGGTTTGGGGGCTGGGAAGGAAAGGGAAAAGATTAGGGTTTGGGGATGATGAAAGGGCTTTCTACGGGTAAGGATGGCAAAGGGTGGCAGTGACGGAAAGTCAGGCAACCTGTCCTGTCCGTCTTTTTGTATCGTGAATTGGAAAGACTGCAAGGGGGAGGGGAGTTGCTTGCGCCCTAAAGGAGGAGTTATTCAGATTCATTGCAGTGGGCGGCGGCTGCAAAACGCACCATTCTTCTTGTTTTTGCTCTGCAAAGCAGCCTTTTCAAGGGTTGGCTTGGGTGACAAAATGTCTTGTGTAGGCGTGGGTTTGTCTCCCTCTCGCTCTCTCTCCCTAAGATGTGTCCGGCATAGGCCAGGGTGCCACTCGAGGCCCAAACCAATTCTGGTTATCGCTTCTCGGCCTTTTGGCTAAGATCAAGTGTAGTATCTGTTCTTATCAGTTTAATATCTGATACGTCCCCTATCTGGGGACCATATATTAAATGGATTTTTAGAACAGGGAGATGGAAAAAGAGCTTGCTCTGTCCACTCCACGCATTGACCTGGTATTGCAGTACCTCCAGGAACGGTGCACCCCTTCTTAACCCAGTTTCCAAAAGCAGAACTCGATTCACCTGATTCATATTAGCCCGATTAGCGAATTGAAATGAATTTTTATCTAACACACTTTTTACTTGCTTTATTCATCCAAATAGCAAACTCATCACCACTCAACTTCACCAACTCTGCTATGTCCCGTGCAGTATCTTGTTGTCAGTCTAATCTAGATCATGTGTAATTGAATGGAATAGATCCCTTTTGGACAAAGTGGAGTCAGATGCTGCAGTGACCACAGGTGTGAGAGGATCTACAATTGGCATCTGGTGTTATCTCTCTGCTTCCACTCCAAATAAAGTTACCTGTTGTTACCTGAACGTCAAATACTAAGAATGGGCGGCCTATGAAAGAATTAGTACTTTCATTAAGTATACTAAACCGGCTAATTGGGAATAGACAAACTGTAAAAAGCCCTCTGAGAAAGCCCCTCTCTAACCTTTGTTAGTAAGCTTTTCTGTAGCCTGCCTGTTGATGTATTTTCGGTTTGAACAGTGCACAACATGAAGAGACGGAACACTGGCGGCTTGTCACAATGCCCCCCGATGACATCACAATAGCGCTGCTGCCTAGAAAACAAGCTGCGCAGAAGAAGTTGTTCTTTGGGTGGGAGGGTGGGCTAGTGGAAGGAGGGGGCAATCTCTTTTTTTCCCGGGTGGTAGGGGGATGACAGGAGAAGGGAAGCGGGTGGTGAGAAAGGTACAGAGGGCAGGGTTTGGGGGCTGGGAAGGAAAGGGAAAAGATTAGGGTTTGGGGATGATGAAAGGGCTTTCTACGGGTAAGGATGGCAAAGGGTGGCAGTGACGGAAAGTCAGGCAACCTGTCCTGTCCGTCTTTTTGTATCGTGAATTGGAAAGACTGCAAGGGGGAGGGGAGTTGCTTGCGCCCTAAAGGAGGAGTTATTCAGATTCATTGCAGTGGGCGGCGGCTGCAAAACGCACCATTCTTCTTGTTTTTGCTCTGCAAAGCAGCCTTTTCAAGGGTTGGCTTGGGTGACAAAATGTCTTGTGTAGGCGTGGGTTTGTCTCCCTCTCGCTCTCTCTCCCTAAGATGTGTCCGGCATAGGCCAGGGTGCCACTCGAGGCCCAAACCAATTCTGGTTATCGCTTCTCGGCCTTTTGGCTAAGATCAAGTGTAGTATCTGTTCTTATCAGTTTAATATCTGATACGTCCCCTATCTGGGGACCATATATTAAATGGATTTTTAGAACAGGGAGATGGAAAAAGAGCTTGCTCTGTCCACTCCACGCATTGACCTGGTATTGCAGTACCTCCAGGAACGGTGCACCCCTTCTTAACCCAGTTTCCAAAAGCAGAACTCGATTCACCTGATTCATATTAGCCCGATTAGCGAATTGAAATGAATTTTTATCTAACACACTTTTTACTTGCTTTATTCATCCAAATAGCAAACTCATCACCACTCAACTTCACCAACTCTGCTATGTCCCGTGCAGTATCTTGTTGTCAGTCTAATCTAGATCATGTGTAATTGAATGGAATAGATCCCTTTTGGACAAAGTGGAGTCAGATGCTGCAGTGACCACAGGTGTGAGAGGATCTACAATTGGCATCTGGTGTTATCTCTCTGCTTCCACTCCAAATAAAGTTACCTGTTGTTACCTGAACGTCAAATACTAAGAATGGGCGGCCTATGAAAGAATTAGTACTTTCATTAAGTATACTAAACCGGCTAATTGGGAATAGACAAACTGTAAAAAGCCCTCTGAGAAAGCCCCTCTCTAACCTTTGTTAGTAAGCTTTTCTGTAGCCTGCCTGTTGATGTATTTTCGGTTTGAACAGTGCACAACATGAAGAGACGGAACACTGGCGGCTTGTCACAATGCCCCCCGATGACATCACAATAGCGCTGCTGCCTAGAAAACAAGCTGCGCAGAAGAAGTTGTTCTTTGGGTGGGAGGGTGGGCTAGTGGAAGGAGGGGGCAATCTCTTTTTTTCCCGGGTGGTAGGGGGATGACAGGAGAAGGGAAGCGGGTGGTGAGAAAGGTACAGAGGGCAGGGTTTGGGGGCTGGGAAGGAAAGGGAAAAGATTAGGGTTTGGGGATGATGAAAGGGCTTTCTACGGGTAAGGATGGCAAAGGGTGGCAGTGACGGAAAGTCAGGCAACCTGTCCTGTCCGTCTTTTTGTATCGTGAATTGGAAAGACTGCAAGGGGGAGGGGAGTTGCTTGCGCCCTAAAGGAGGAGTTATTCAGATTCATTGCAGTGGGCGGCGGCTGCAAAACGCACCATTCTTCTTGTTTTTGCTCTGCAAAGCAGCCTTTTCAAGGGTTGGCTTGGGTGACAAAATGTCTTGTGTAGGCGTGGGTTTGTCTCCCTCTCGCTCTCTCTCCCTAAGATGTGTCCGGCATAGGCCAGGGTGCCACTCGAGGCCCAAACCAATTCTGGTTATCGCTTCTCGGCCTTTTGGCTAAGATCAAGTGTAGTATCTGTTCTTATCAGTTTAATATCTGATACGTCCCCTATCTGGGGACCATATATTAAATGGATTTTTAGAACAGGGAGATGGAAAAAGAGCTTGCTCTGTCCACTCCACGCATTGACCTGGTATTGCAGTACCTCCAGGAACGGTGCACCCCTTCTTAACCCAGTTTCCAAAAGCAGAACTCGATTCACCTGATTCATATTAGCCCGATTAGCGAATTGAAATGAATTTTTATCTAACACACTTTTTACTTGCTTTATTCATCCAAATAGCAAACTCATCACCACTCAACTTCACCAACTCTGCTATGTCCCGTGCAGTATCTTGTTGTCAGTCTAATCTAGATCATGTGTAATTGAATGGAATAGATCCCTTTTGGACAAAGTGGAGTCAGATGCTGCAGTGACCACAGGTGTGAGAGGATCTACAATTGGCATCTGGTGTTATCTCTCTGCTTCCACTCCAAATAAAGTTACCTGTTGTTACCTGAACGTCAAATACTAAGAATGGGCGGCCTATGAAAGAATTAGTACTTTCATTAAGTATACTAAACCGGCTAATTGGGAATAGACAAACTGTAAAAAGCCCTCTGAGAAAGCCCCTCTCTAACCTTTGTTAGTAAGCTTTTCTGTAGCCTGCCTGTTGATGTATTTTCGGTTTGAACAGTGCACAACATGAAGAGACGGAACACTGGCGGCTTGTCACAATGCCCCCCGATGACATCACAATAGCGCTGCTGCCTAGAAAACAAGCTGCGCAGAAGAAGTTGTTCTTTGGGTGGGAGGGTGGGCTAGTGGAAGGAGGGGGCAATCTCTTTTTTTCCCGGGTGGTAGGGGGATGACAGGAGAAGGGAAGCGGGTGGTGAGAAAGGTACAGAGGGCAGGGTTTGGGGGCTGGGAAGGAAAGGGAAAAGATTAGGGTTTGGGGATGATGAAAGGGCTTTCTACGGGTAAGGATGGCAAAGGGTGGCAGTGACGGAAAGTCAGGCAACCTGTCCTGTCCGTCTTTTTGTATCGTGAATTGGAAAGACTGCAAGGGGGAGGGGAGTTGCTTGCGCCCTAAAGGAGGAGTTATTCAGATTCATTGCAGTGGGCGGCGGCTGCAAAACGCACCATTCTTCTTGTTTTTGCTCTGCAAAGCAGCCTTTTCAAGGGTTGGCTTGGGTGACAAAATGTCTTGTGTAGGCGTGGGTTTGTCTCCCTCTCGCTCTCTCTCCCTAAGATGTGTCCGGCATAGGCCAGGGTGCCACTCGAGGCCCAAACCAATTCTGGTTATCGCTTCTCGGCCTTTTGGCTAAGATCAAGTGTAGTATCTGTTCTTATCAGTTTAATATCTGATACGTCCCCTATCTGGGGACCATATATTAAATGGATTTTTAGAACAGGGAGATGGAAAAAGAGCTTGCTCTGTCCACTCCACGCATTGACCTGGTATTGCAGTACCTCCAGGAACGGTGCACCCCTTCTTAACCCAGTTTCCAAAAGCAGAACTCGATTCACCTGATTCATATTAGCCCGATTAGCGAATTGAAATGAATTTTTATCTAACACACTTTTTACTTGCTTTATTCATCCAAATAGCAAACTCATCACCACTCAACTTCACCAACTCTGCTATGTCCCGTGCAGTATCTTGTTGTCAGTCTAATCTAGATCATGTGTAATTGAATGGAATAGATCCCTTTTGGACAAAGTGGAGTCAGATGCTGCAGTGACCACAGGTGTGAGAGGATCTACAATTGGCATCTGGTGTTATCTCTCTGCTTCCACTCCAAATAAAGTTACCTGTTGTTACCTGAACGTCAAATACTAAGAATGGGCGGCCTATGAAAGAATTAGTACTTTCATTAAGTATACTAAACCGGCTAATTGGGAATAGACAAACTGTAAAAAGCCCTCTGAGAAAGCCCCTCTCTAACCTTTGTTAGTAAGCTTTTCTGTAGCCTGCCTGTTGATGTATTTTCGGTTTGAACAGTGCACAACATGAAGAGACGGAACACTGGCGGCTTGTCACAATGCCCCCCGATGACATCACAATAGCGCTGCTGCCTAGAAAACAAGCTGCGCAGAAGAAGTTGTTCTTTGGGTGGGAGGGTGGGCTAGTGGAAGGAGGGGGCAATCTCTTTTTTTCCCGGGTGGTAGGGGGATGACAGGAGAAGGGAAGCGGGTGGTGAGAAAGGTACAGAGGGCAGGGTTTGGGGGCTGGGAAGGAAAGGGAAAAGATTAGGGTTTGGGGATGATGAAAGGGCTTTCTACGGGTAAGGATGGCAAAGGGTGGCAGTGACGGAAAGTCAGGCAACCTGTCCTGTCCGTCTTTTTGTATCGTGAATTGGAAAGACTGCAAGGGGGAGGGGAGTTGCTTGCGCCCTAAAGGAGGAGTTATTCAGATTCATTGCAGTGGGCGGCGGCTGCAAAACGCACCATTCTTCTTGTTTTTGCTCTGCAAAGCAGCCTTTTCAAGGGTTGGCTTGGGTGACAAAATGTCTTGTGTAGGCGTGGGTTTGTCTCCCTCTCGCTCTCTCTCCCTAAGATGTGTCCGGCATAGGCCAGGGTGCCACTCGAGGCCCAAACCAATTCTGGTTATCGCTTCTCGGCCTTTTGGCTAAGATCAAGTGTAGTATCTGTTCTTATCAGTTTAATATCTGATACGTCCCCTATCTGGGGACCATATATTAAATGGATTTTTAGAACAGGGAGATGGAAAAAGAGCTTGCTCTGTCCACTCCACGCATTGACCTGGTATTGCAGTACCTCCAGGAACGGTGCACCCCTTCTTAACCCAGTTTCCAAAAGCAGAACTCGATTCACCTGATTCATATTAGCCCGATTAGCGAATTGAAATGAATTTTTATCTAACACACTTTTTACTTGCTTTATTCATCCAAATAGCAAACTCATCACCACTCAACTTCACCAACTCTGCTATGTCCCGTGCAGTATCTTGTTGTCAGTCTAATCTAGATCATGTGTAATTGAATGGAATAGATCCCTTTTGGACAAAGTGGAGTCAGATGCTGCAGTGACCACAGGTGTGAGAGGATCTACAATTGGCATCTGGTGTTATCTCTCTGCTTCCACTCCAAATAAAGTTACCTGTTGTTACCTGAACGTCAAATACTAAGAATGGGCGGCCTATGAAAGAATTAGTACTTTCATTAAGTATACTAAACCGGCTAATTGGGAATAGACAAACTGTAAAAAGCCCTCTGAGAAAGCCCCTCTCTAACCTTTGTTAGTAAGCTTTTCTGTAGCCTGCCTGTTGATGTATTTTCGGTTTGAACAGTGCACAACATGAAGAGACGGAACACTGGCGGCTTGTCACAATGCCCCCCGATGACATCACAATAGCGCTGCTGCCTAGAAAACAAGCTGCGCAGAAGAAGTTGTTCTTTGGGTGGGAGGGTGGGCTAGTGGAAGGAGGGGGCAATCTCTTTTTTTCCCGGGTGGTAGGGGGATGACAGGAGAAGGGAAGCGGGTGGTGAGAAAGGTACAGAGGGCAGGGTTTGGGGGCTGGGAAGGAAAGGGAAAAGATTAGGGTTTGGGGATGATGAAAGGGCTTTCTACGGGTAAGGATGGCAAAGGGTGGCAGTGACGGAAAGTCAGGCAACCTGTCCTGTCCGTCTTTTTGTATCGTGAATTGGAAAGACTGCAAGGGGGAGGGGAGTTGCTTGCGCCCTAAAGGAGGAGTTATTCAGATTCATTGCAGTGGGCGGCGGCTGCAAAACGCACCATTCTTCTTGTTTTTGCTCTGCAAAGCAGCCTTTTCAAGGGTTGGCTTGGGTGACAAAATGTCTTGTGTAGGCGTGGGTTTGTCTCCCTCT
The DNA here is from genome assembly GCF_048569485.1 of Anomaloglossus baeobatrachus. Classification (NCBI taxonomy): domain Eukaryota; kingdom Metazoa; phylum Chordata; class Amphibia; order Anura; family Aromobatidae; genus Anomaloglossus; species Anomaloglossus baeobatrachus. Next base: position 87,870 of record NW_027445153.1, on the reverse strand, counting down.
CGCTCTCTCTCCCTAAGATGTGTCCGGCATAGGCCAGGGTGCCACTCGAGGCCCAAACCAATTCTGGTTATCGCTTCTCGGCCTTTTGGCTAAGATCAAGTGTAGTATCTGTTCTTATCAGTTTAATATCTGATACGTCCCCTATCTGGGGACCATATATTAAATGGATTTTTAGAACAGGGAGATGGAAAAAGAGCTTGCTCTGTCCACTCCACGCATTGACCTGGTATTGCAGTACCTCCAGAAACGGTGCACCCCTTCTTAACCCAGTTTCCAAAAGCAGAACTCGATTCACCTGATTCATATTAGCCCGATTAGCGAATTGAAATGAATTTTTATCTAACACACTTTTTACTTGCTTTATTCATCCAAATAGCAAACTCATCACCACTCAACTTCACCAACTCTGCTATGTCCCGTGCAGTATCTTGTTGTCAGTCTAATCTAGATCATGTGTAATTGAATGGAATAGATCCCTTTTGGACAAAGTGGAGTCAGATGCTGCAGTGACCACAGGTGTGAGAGGATCTACAATTGGCATCTGGTGTTATCTCTCTGCTTCCACTCCAAATAAAGTTACCTGTTGTTACCTGAACGTCAAATACTAAGAATGGGCGGCCTATGAAAGAATTAGTACTTTCATTAAGTATACTAAACCGGCTAATTGGGAATAGACAAACTGTAAAAAGCCCTCTGAGAAAGCCCCTCTCTAACCTTTGTTAGTAAGCTTTTCTGTAGCCTGCCTGTTGATGTATTTTCGGTTTGAACAGTGCACAACATGAAGAGACGGAACACTGGCGGCTTGTCACAATGCCCCCCGATGACATCACAATAGCGCTGCTGCCTAGAAAACAAGCTGCGCAGAAGAAGTTGTTCTTTGGGTGGGAGGGTGGGCTAGTGGAAGGAGGGGGCAATCTCTTTTTTTCCCGGGTGGTAGGGGGATGACAGGAGAAGGGAAGCGGGTGGTGAGAAAGGTACAGAGGGCAGGGTTTGGGGGCTGGGAAGGAAAGGGAAAAGATTAGGGTTTGGGGATGATGAAAGGGCTTTCTACGGGTAAGGATGGCAAAGGGTGGCAGTGACGGAAAGTCAGGCAACCTGTCCTGTCCGTCTTTTTGTATCGTGAATTGGAAAGACTGCAAGGGGGAGGGGAGTTGCTTGCGCCCTAAAGGAGGAGTTATTCAGATTCATTGCAGTGGGCGGCGGCTGCAAAACGCACCATTCTTCTTGTTTTTGCTCTGCAAAGCAGCCTTTTCAAGGGTTGGCTTGGGTGACAAAATGTCTTGTGTAGGCGTGGGTTTGTCTCCCTCTCGCTCTCTCTCCCTAAGATGTGTCCGGCATAGGCCAGGGTGCCACTCGAGGCCCAAACCAATTCTGGTTATCGCTTCTCGGCCTTTTGGCTAAGATCAAGTGTAGTATCTGTTCTTATCAGTTTAATATCTGATACGTCCCCTATCTGGGGACCATATATTAAATGGATTTTTAGAACAGGGAGATGGAAAAAGAGCTTGCTCTGTCCACTCCACGCATTGACCTGGTATTGCAGTACCTCCAGGAACGGTGCACCCCTTCTTAACCCAGTTTCCAAAAGCAGAACTCGATTCACCTGATTCATATTAGCCCGATTAGCGAATTGAAATGAATTTTTATCTAACACACTTTTTACTTGCTTTATTCATCCAAATAGCAAACTCATCACCACTCAACTTCACCAACTCTGCTATGTCCCGTGCAGTATCTTGTTGTCAGTCTAATCTAGATCATGTGTAATTGAATGGAATAGATCCCTTTTGGACAAAGTGGAGTCAGATGCTGCAGTGACCACAGGTGTGAGAGGATCTACAATTGGCATCCGGTGTTATCTCTCTGCTTCCACTCCAAATAAAGTTACCTGTTGTTACCTGAACGTCAAATACTAAGAATGGGCGGCCTATGAAAGAATTAGTACTTTCATTAAGTATACTAAACCGGCTAATTGGGAATAGACAAACTGTAAAAAGCCCTCTGAGAAAGCCCCTCTCTAACCTTTGTTAGTAAGCTTTTCTGTAGCCTGCCTGTTGATGTATTTTCGGTTTGAACAGTGCACAACATGAAGAGACGGAACACTGGCGGCTTGTCACAATGCCCCCCGATGACATCACAATAGCGCTGCTGCCTAGAAAACAAGCTGCGCAGAAGAAGTTGTTCTTTGGGTGGGAGGGTGGGCTAGTGGAAGGAGGGGGCAATCTCTTTTTTTCCCGGGTGGTAGGGGGATGACAGGAGAAGGGAAGCGGGTGGTGAGAAAGGTACAGAGGGCAGGGTTTGGGGGCTGGGAAGGAAAGGGAAAAGATTAGGGTTTGGGGATGATGAAAGGGCTTTCTACGGGTAAGGATGGCAAAGGGTGGCAGTGACGGAAAGTCAGGCAACCTGTCCTGTCCGTCTTTTTGTATCGTGAATTGGAAAGACTGCAAGGGGGAGGGGAGTTGCTTGCGCCCTAAAGGAGGAGTTATTCAGATTCATTGCAGTGGGCGGCGGCTGCAAAACGCACCATTCTTCTTGTTTTTGCTCTGCAAAGCAGCCTTTTCAAGGGTTGGCTTGGGTGACAAAATGTCTTGTGTAGGCGTGGGTTTGTCTCCCTCTCGCTCTCTCTCCCTAAGATGTGTCCGGCATAGGCCAGGGTGCCACTCGAGGCCCAAACCAATTCTGGTTATCGCTTCTCGGCCTTTTGGCTAAGATCAAGTGTAGTATCTGTTCTTATCAGTTTAATATCTGATACGTCCCCTATCTGGGGACCATATATTAAATGGATTTTTAGAACAGGGAGATGGAAAAAGAGCTTGCTCTGTCCACTCCACGCATTGACCTGGTATTGCAGTACCTCCAGGAACGGTGCACCCCTTCTTAACCCAGTTTCCAAAAGCAGAACTTGATTCACCTGATTCATATTAGCCCGATTAGCGAATTGAAATGAATTTTTATCTAACACACTTTTTACTTGCTTTATTCATCCAAATAGCAAACTCATCACCACTCAACTTCACCAACTCTGCTATGTCCCCTGCAGTATCTTGTTGTCAGTCTAATCTAGATCATGTGTAATTGAATGGAATAGATCCCTTTTGGACAAAGTGGAGTCAGATGCTGCAGTGACCACAGGTGTGAGAGGATCTACAATTGGCATCTGGTGTTATCTCTCTGCTTCCACTCCAAATAAAGTTACCTGTTGTTACCTGAACGTCAAATACTAAGAATGGGCGGCCTATGAAAGAATTAGTACTTTCATTAAGTATACTAAACCGGCTAATTGGGAATAGACAAACTGTAAAAAGCCCTCTGAGAAAGCCCCTCTCTAACCTTTGTTAGTAAGCTTTTCTGTAGCCTGCCTGTTGATGTATTTTCGGTTTGAACAGTGCACAACATGAAGAGACGGAACACTGGCGGCTTGTCACAATGCCCCCCGATGACATCACAATAGCGCTGCTGCCTAGAAAACAAGCTGCGCAGAAGAAGTTGTTCTTTGGGTGGGAGGGTGGGCTAGTGGAAGGAGGGGGCAATCTCTTTTTTTCCCGGGTGGTAGGGGGATGACAGGAGAAGGGAAGCGGGTGGTGAGAAAGGTACAGAGGGCAGGGTTTGGGGGCTGGGAAGGAAAGGGAAAAGATTAGGGTTTGGGGATGATGAAAGGGCTTTCTACGGGTAAGGATGGCAAAGGGTGGCAGTGACGGAAAGTCAGGCAACCTGTCCTGTCCGTCTTTTTGTATCGTGAATTGGAAAGACTGCAAGGGGGAGGGGAGTTGCTTGCGCCCTAAAGGAGGAGTTATTCAGATTCATTGCAGTGGGCGGCGGCTGCAAAACGCACCATTCTTCTTGTTTTTGCTCTGCAAAGCAGCCTTTTCAAGGGTTGGCTTGGGTGACAAAATGTCTTGTGTAGGCGTGGGTTTGTCTCCCTCTCGCTCTCTCTCCCTAAGATGTGTCCGGCATAGGCCAGGGTGCCACTCGAGGCCCAAACCAATTCTGGTTATCGCTTCTCGGCCTTTTGGCTAAGATCAAGTGTAGTATCTGTTCTTATCAGTTTAATATCTGATACGTCCCCTATCTGGGGACCATATATTAAATGGATTTTTAGAACAGGGAGATGGAAAAAGAGCTTGCTCTGTCCACTCCACGCATTGACCTGGTATTGCAGTACCTCCAGGAACGGTGCACCCCTTCTTAACCCAGTTTCCAAAAGCAGAACTCGATTCACCTGATTCATATTAGCCCGATTAGCGAATTGAAATGAATTTTTATCTAACACACTTTTTACTTGCTTTATTCATCCAAATAGCAAACTCATCACCACTCAACTTCACCAACTCTGCTATGTCCCGTGCAGTATCTTGTTGTCAGTCTAATCTAGATCATGTGTAATTGAATGGAATAGATCCCTTTTGGACAAAGTGGAGTCAGATGCTGCAGTGACCACAGGTGTGAGAGGATCTACAATTGGCATCTGGTGTTATCTCTCTGCTTCCACTCCAAATAAAGTTACCTGTTGTTACCTGAACGTCAAATACTAAGAATGGGCGGCCTATGAAAGAATTAGTACTTTCATTAAGTATACTAAACCGGCTAATTGGGAATAGACAAACTGTAAAAAGCCCTCTGAGAAAGCCCCTCTCTAACCTTTGTTAGTAAGCTTTTCTGTAGCCTGCCTGTTGATGTATTTTCGGTTTGAACAGTGCACAACATGAAGAGACGGAACACTGGCGGCTTGTCACAATGCCCCCCGATGACATCACAATAGCGCTGCTGCCTAGAAAACAAGCTGCGCAGAAGAAGTTGTTCTTTGGGTGGGAGGGTGGGCTAGTGGAAGGAGGGGGCAATCTCTTTTTTTCCCGGGTGGTAGGGGGATGACAGGAGAAGGGAAGCGGGTGGTGAGAAAGGTACAGAGGGCAGGGTTTGGGGGCTGGGAAGGAAAGGGAAAAGATTAGGGTTTGGGGATGATGAAAGGGCTTTCTACGGGTAAGGATGGCAAAGGGTGGCAGTGACGGAAAGTCAGGCAACCTGTCCTGTCCGTCTTTTTGTATCGTGAATTGGAAAGACTGCAAGGGGGAGGGGAGTTGCTTGCGCCCTAAAGGAGGAGTTATTCAGATTCATTGCAGTGGGCGGCGGCTGCAAAACGCACCATTCTTCTTGTTTTTGCTCTGCAAAGCAGCCTTTTCAAGGGTTGGCTTGGGTGACAAAATGTCTTGTGTAGGCGTGGGTTTGTCTCCCTCTCGCTCTCTCTCCCTAAGATGTGTCCGGCATAGGCCAGGGTGCCACTCGAGGCCCAAACCAATTCTGGTTATCGCTTCTCGGCCTTTTGGCTAAGATCAAGTGTAGTATCTGTTCTTATCAGTTTAATATCTGATACGTCCCCTATCTGGGGACCATATATTAAATGGATTTTTAGAACAGGGAGATGGAAAAAGAGCTTGCTCTGTCCACTCCACGCATTGACCTGGTATTGCAGTACCTCCAGGAACGGTGCACCCCTTCTTAACCCAGTTTCCAAAAGCAGAACTTGATTCACCTGATTCATATTAGCCCGATTAGCGAATTGAAATGAATTTTTATCTAACACACTTTTTACTTGCTTTATTCATCCAAATAGCAAACTCATCACCACTCAACTTCACCAACTCTGCTATGTCCCGTGCAGTATCTTGTTGTCAGTCTAATCTAGATCATGTGTAATTGAATGGAATAGATCCCTTTTGGACAAAGTGGAGTCAGATGCTGCAGTGACCACAGGTGTGAGAGGATCTACAATTGGCATCTGGTGTTATCTCTCTGCTTCCACTCCAAATAAAGTTACCTGTTGTTACCTGAACGTCAAATACTAAGAATGGGCGGCCTATGAAAGAATTAGTACTTTCATTAAGTATACTAAACCGGCTAATTGGGAATAGACAAACTGTAAAAAGCCCTCTGAGAAAGCCCCTCTCTAACCTTTGTTAGTAAGCTTTTCTGTAGCCTGCCTGTTGATGTATTTTCGGTTTGAACAGTGCACAACATGAAGAGACGGAACACTGGCGGCTTGTCACAATGCCCCCCGATGACATCACAATAGCGCTGCTGCCTAGAAAACAAGCTGCGCAGAAGAAGTTGTTCTTTGGGTGGGAGGGTGGGCTAGTGGAAGGAGGGGGCAATCTCTTTTTTTCCCGGGTGGTAGGGGGATGACAGGAGAAGGGAAGCGGGTGGTGAGAAAGGTACAGAGGGCAGGGTTTGGGGGCTGGGAAGGAAAGGGAAAAGATTAGGGTTTGGGGATGATGAAAGGGCTTTCTACGGGTAAGGATGGCAAAGGGTGGCAGTGACGGAAAGTCAGGCAACCTGTCCTGTCCGTCTTTTTGTATCGTGAATTGGAAAGACTGCAAGGGGGAGGGGAGTTGCTTGCGCCCTAAAGGAGGAGTTATTCAGATTCATTGCAGTGGGCGGCGGCTGCAAAACGCACCATTCTTCTTGTTTTTGCTCTGCAAAGCAGCCTTTTCAAGGGTTGGCTTGGGTGACAAAATGTCTTGTGTAGGCGTGGGTTTGTCTCCCTCTCGCTCTCTCTCCCTAAGATGTGTCCGGCATAGGCCAGGGTGCCACTCGAGGCCCAAACCAATTCTGGTTATCGCTTCTCGGCCTTTTGGCTAAGATCAAGTGTAGTATCTGTTCTTATCAGAACAAACTGAGCTAGCTACACTTGACGAGATACGATCAGGGAGACGAGCTCCAAAGCCCAGCCGAGACCGGAAGAGGGAGATCGGACGGAAGAAGAGCTTGGCAGAAAGAAGCAAGAAGACGAAGGCTCGGAGAAGACTTGGGGAGACCAGAGGAACTTCGAGGAGGAACACAGCGGGAGAAGACACCCGGAGAAGAATCCAAGATCCAGCTCCGGGAACTCAAGCAGGAACCAGCCATGGCAAGCAAGCCAGAGAAGGCAGCCAAGAAGGCTCAGGACCCAGGGACCTCCAGGAAGGCTCATCCAGAGGCTTCTTCGGCCCAAGAGGCCCCTACCTCCGACGCCAGCCAGCCGGAGGGAGCCCGGACGCCGCCTGAAAAGGCTCCAACCCTGGAGCCTTGGATGCGGCAGACGGTCGCCCTGAAGCTAAAGGCGGTGGATGGTAGGTTGCCGGACATGTCCAGCGACGTGTTCTGCAAGAAGATGATTCTGGATCAGGGCTTCTCCAGGGCGGAAACCCTGAGTGTCCAGACCTTCATGACTGGCATTTTTCTGGTAACCTTTGCCACGGTGAATGCCTGCAGGAGATACTGGGAGGCGATGAACGCAGCGATGCCGGACTCCCCTTTTCATTCTTTTTTAGGATCCTGTCCTATACAGAGGGATGAGAAGAGGATCACGGTCTCCATGCGGAACCCGCACACCCCAGGAAGAGACATCTCCACGTTCCTGGGACGTCTCTGCACAGTGGTGAGGGAGCCATCCCACATCCTTAACGGCAACGGATTCTGGACGGGTAAGTGGTCAGTAACCGTTCGACTCTACAGGGAACCAGCATCCGAGGATGGTCTCCAGCACCTGCCCCCGACATTCTCTCTGGGAAACTCCTTTGGTCTCATCTACTACCCGGACATGCCACACAACTGCAGGAAATGTGGCGGGAAAGGGCATTCGATGAAGACCTGCAAGGAGGACGCCTGCAGGGTTTGCCGGGTGACAGGACACAGCTCCAAGGACTGCCCAAAGAAGAAGACTTGCAACCTATGTGGACAGGCGGACCACCTTTACAAGGACTGCCCGCAGCGGGAGAAATCCTGGGCAAGGGTTGCCGCGGCGACCCAGTATCGGGTAGTCACAGCTTCGTCGACCAAGGCAGCTACGACCAAGGCCACAGAGGCCAAGGACAAGGCGGCCAAGAACCCGGCGACCGTGGCTCCAGCCGATGCCCCAGCAGCCACGGAGTCCAGGGAAAAGAAGGGTAAGAAAACTGTTGCCCCCTCCCTGGTCCCCCCCCCTGTCACCCCTGTCCAAACCCCTCCCCCCCTGGCCAACCCTACTGAGGATTCCACTACCTCCACCTCATTTCCCTACTCCTCAGTTGGCCTCCTCACCCCCCCCCCAAAGCCCACTCTCCCTCCCCAGACCATGAGAGCAGAGGGCCTCAGCACTCTTGCACTTTTCACCGAGGAGGATTTTCCAGCTCTTGTCTCCTCAGGTACAGGCCAAAGGAAAAGGAAGGTGGAAGATAGTCCTGTCGCAGAACCTTCCAAGCTGTTCATTGTGGACCTTAACCCACCCCAGGAAGAGGAGGATGGCCTCCTCCCAGAACCGGACGTGTTGGAGCAGATGGTGGAGTCCCTTGTGGCCGAAGAAGAAATGGAGGAGTCGGAAGCCACTGAGGCACCATCCCTGCTTGATCAGCTAGCAGAAGAGGGTCTGCTGGAGATACCCTTACCAGCAGGTGCCAAAGAGGAAGAACCGCCCGACCGGAGTGGTAACTAAGGCACACCGCCTGCTCTAACTTTCTCTTTCCTCCAATGACTGCTAACATTAACATCTTTTCCATTAATGTTAGGAGCATCAGAGACAAGTTCCGACGTCAGACAATTTTTGCGTTCCTTAACACTCAGTCTAGTGATGTATTTTTCCTGCAGGAATGCTCCCTTCCCTCCTCTAGGTCCTTCAACCATCTGGCCAGGGAGTGGACCCATGGCCCATCCTACTGGTCTGGCGGGGGCGACTGTAGGTCCGCGGGGGTCGCCGTGCTGATCAGGGGAAGCGCCTTCACATTGGACTCTGTTCAGGAAATCGTCTGCGGCAGGTTACTGCTCGTGGATGGCACCTGGGCGGGAGAACCTGTCAGGTTCATCAATGTGTATGCTTCTCCTGTGAAGAGCGATCGACTGGAGCTCCTCCAAGCCCTGCGCCCTCAGCTCGCTACCGCCAGGACGGTAGTGATGGCCGGGGATTTCAACTGCCCGATTGAGGAGGATGGACGCAGTTCTGGAACGGCTGCCAAGTTGGACGTCACATCCAAACTGCTCATTGAGATGGTGACCGAAGCCTCTCTTGTGGACGTTGTTGGCTCCATCGGACACGGATCCGTGAACTATTCATGGTGCCGATCCGATGGCTCGCTGCGTTCCAGGATTGACTTTGTGTTTACCTCTCGGGCGGTTGGGCGGAGTGGGCACTCGATGGTCCCCTGCTTCTTCTCTGACCACAGAGCCATTCACTTTCAAGGTGTGCTGGGCCATGGCTTCCCCATTGGCCCGGGCTCCTGGAAGCTGAACTGCTCTCTGCTGGAAAAGGGTGAGATTCTGGAGGAGCTTAGAGCTGCCTACTCCACGTGGCGGGCCTACAAGGCGGGCTTCCAGTCTGTTTCTGACTGGTGGGAATACGTTAAACTCGAGTTCCGTTTCTTCTTTCAGGCAAAGAGTCAACAACAGGCGTGTCTGAAGAGGAGGGACTTCAGGAGACTCCAGCGTGAGCTGCGTTCCCTGCAGGACCTTCTTCGATGCGGCTGGGACGTGAGAGAGGAGCTGGAGGAGACTAAGAGGAGCCTGAAAAGGCACTTCGAGGAGGAGTCCGAGCGAATTGTCTTCCGTTCCAAAGTGGAGAACCTGGAGAAGGGTGAGAAATGTAACTCGTTCTTTTTCAGGAAACTCCACGCCGGTCACACGCCCATGAATGAACTACGAGACGAGAGTGGAAACATGCGACGCGGGAAAGAGAACGTGATTAAGGTCGTCAGCGACTTCTACAGCGAACTCTACGCCCGCAAGACTACTGACCCCGAGGCCGCCGATAAGTTCCTGTCAGGTATCACTAACCATCTTGACCCTGCAGACGCGGCGGCCATGGATGTTCCTCTGACGGTGGACGAGCTGCTCTCGGCCGCCAAATCCTTTAGTTCTGGCAGGACACCGGGCAGTGACGGCCTCCCAGCAGAGCTCTATGTAGCGCTGGGAGACCTAATCTGTCCGGACCTGTTAGGGCTGTATGAGGAGATGGTGGTGGAGGGCAGAATGCCTCCATCTCTGAGGGAAGGAATGGTCACGATCCTGTACAAGCGTAAAGGAGAGAGGTGCGACCTGAAGAATTGGCGTCCCATCACCCTTCTGAACGTCGACTACAAGATCCTGGCCAAGACGATGGCAACGAGATTGAAGACTGTTATCGGACGGATCATCCACCCGGATCAGACCTGCGGCATCCCCGGACGTCGCATCGCAGACAGCCTGGCTCTCATGCGGGACACGGTCGAGTACATCAAAGCCCGCCGGGTGCACGCAGCCCTGATCTCGTTGGATCAGGAAAAGGCCTTCGACCGTGTTTCCCATGAGTTCCTGGGCAAAGCTCTGCACAGGTTAGGTTTGGGTAACATGTTTTGCTTGTATGTCCAACTAATGTATTTTGATATTCACAGCTCGGTGTTGGTGAACGGCTGGAAGACTGACCCCTTCCCGGTCCTCTCAGGGGTCAGACAAGGCTGTCCTCTGTCACCTCTTCTTTTTGTTTGTGTTATAGAACTCTTTGCAGAGGCTATCCGGCGGAATGGAGAGATCAGAGGGATCACCGCACCAGGACCAGAACGCTTCGAGGTCAAGTGCTCGCTCTACATGGACGACGTGACCGTCTTCTGCGCGGACCGGCGCTCAGTCGACACCCTCGTCCAGGCCTGTGAGACCTTCGGACGGGCTTCGGGAGCCAAAGTCAACTGCGGGAAGTCGGAAGCCATGCTCTTCGGGGACTGGCAGCCGGCCTCTTCCGCCCCCTTCCCTTTCAGCATCCAGCCGGATTTCATCAAGGTTCTTGGAGTCTGGTTCGGGAAGGAAGGAGCAGCCCTCAAGTCCTGGGAGGAACGCTTGACCAAGATCACCCAACGGATCGGTCTGTGGAGCCTCAGACGCCTCACCTGTGAGGGCAAAGCACTGGTCCTGCGTAACGAGGTACTGCCCGTGCTGCAGTACACGGCCCAGGCCTGGCCCCCCCTTGCCACCGTGTGCAGGGCCATTACCAGGACGGTGTTTCGTTTTGTCTGGGGATCCAAGATGGACAGAGTAAAGCGGAGCATCATGTACAAGGATCCTCGCAAGGGTGGGAAGGGCGTACCCGATATCCCCACCCTCCTGCGATCCTCCTTCGTATGTGACTGCGTTCGCCGAACTCTGCGAGTCAAGAGAGGTTCCGCGGGTGGGTCCATGTCTCGCTTCTTCCTGCTCCCCCTTTGGAGACGGTTAGGCTGGGACAAGTGGGACAGCTCCTTCCCCTACAACTGGACGGCGCCATGGTTCTACGGAGACGTGGTTCGGTTTGTGAGGGAACACCAACTGGAGGGACTCAAGCCTGATTTGTGGAAGCCAAAGACTATCCACAAACTCATCAGAGCCAAGGACGAAATGGAGAACATTCCAGGACTTCATCACGACACACTGGAGACTGTTTGGACAAACGTGTCATCGGCTGGATTGACCAACGGGCACAAGGACTTGTCATGGATGGCGATACAGGGCGGACTGCCCGTCCGGTCATTCATGCACGCCCGGAACCTGTGCAAAACCCGGTACTGCCCAAGGTGCCCCTTCGTGGAGGAAACATCGCTGCACGCCTTTTGGGACTGCCGTTTCGCACAGCGCCTGTTGGTTGCCCTGGAGGATGACCTGAGGAACTCCGTCCCCAGAGGGAGCCTATCGTACCATTCCGTACTTTATGGACTCTTCCCTGGGACTCACACCGTTGGAGCCATCCAGGAGGCTTGGCGCCTTATGAACTGCTTTAAGGACGCTATTTGGGTCGCCAGGAACCGGCTCATCTTGAAGAGGGAGAGGATGTCTATCCAGGATTGCCGCAGGCTGATCCACAGCCTGCTCAGAGACTATTCCATCATGGACAGTCCGGACGACAGCGCCGAGGAGGAGGTTTAGACCTCTTCCATGCCCCCTCCCTCCTTTTCCCGTTATGTGCGTGTTTCAATAAAGCTTCGGGCCTGTGATTTCCCCACCCTATCCCCCTTTTCCCCTACCCCCATCCCCCAATCGCCGGTTCGTCGTTATTTATTGTCTAACTTTTTTCTTTCAGCTTGAGTGTTATGGATAAGCATAGGAGTGTGATGTATAGTTTAGTGCGTCGTACTCTATGGCTATGTAAGAAGGATTGTATAGTTCTGTGTGTACGGGGCTGCGGCACTGTACACGGTTTGTTACCTTTTTGTGAGTAGTGCATGATAATAAAGATGCTGTTAAATCAAAAAATCTGTTCTTATCAGTTTAATATCTGATACGTCCCCTATCTGGGGACCATATATTAAATGGATTTTTAGAACAGGGAGATGGAAAAAGAGCTTGCTCTGTCCACTCCACGCATTGACCTGGTATTGCAGTACCTCCAGGAACGGTGCACCCCTTCTTAACCCAGTTTCCAAAAGCAGAACTCGATTCACCTGATTCATATTAGCCCGATTAGCGAATTGAAATGAATTTTTATCTAACACACTTTTTACTTGCTTTATTCATCCAAATAGCAAACTCATCACCACTCAACTTCACCAACTCTGCTATGTCCCGTGCAGTATCTTGTTGTCAGTCTAATCTAGATCATGTGTAATTGAATGGAATAGATCCCTTTTGGACAAAGTGGAGTCAGATGCTGCAGTGACCACAGGTGTGAGAGGATCTACAATTGGCATCTGGTGTTATCTCTCTGCTTCCACTCCAAATAAAGTTACCTGTTGTTACCTGAACGTCAAATACTAAGAATGGGCGGCCTATGAAAGAATTAGTACTTTCATTAAGTATACTAAACCGGCTAATTGGGAATAGACAAACTGTAAAAAGCCCTCTGAGAAAGCCCCTCTCTAACCTTTGTTAGTAAGCTTTTCTGTAGCCTGCCTGTTGATGTATTTTCGGTTTGAACAGTGCACAACATGAAGAGACGGAACACTGGCGGCTTGTCACAATGCCCCCCGATGACATCACAATAGCGCTGCTGCCTAGAAAACAAGCTGCGCAGAAGAAGTTGTTCTTTGGGTGGGAGGGTGGGCTAGTGGAAGGAGGGGGCAATCTCTTTTTTTCCCGGGTGGTAGGGGGATGACAGGAGAAGGGAAGCGGGTGGTGAGAAAGGTACAGAGGGCAGGGTTTGGGGGCTGGGAAGGAAAGGGAAAAGATTAGGGTTTGGGGATGATGAAAGGGCTTTCTACGGGTAAGGATGGCAAAGGGTGGCAGTGACGGAAAGTCAGGCAACCTGTCCTGTCCGTCTTTTTGTATCGTGAATTGGAAAGACTGCAAGGGGGAGGGGAGTTGCTTGCGCCCTAAAGGAGGAGTTATTCAGATTCATTGCAGTGGGCGGCGGCTGCAAAACGCACCATTCTTCTTGTTTTTGCTCTGCAAAGCAGCCTTTTCAAGGGTTGGCTTGGGTGACAAAATGTCTTGTGTAGGCGTGGGTTTGTCTCCCTCTCGCTCTCTCTCCCTAAGATGTGTCCGGCATAGGCCAGGGTGCCACTCGAGGCCCAAACCAATTCTGGTTATCGCTTCTCGGCCTTTTGGCTAAGATCAAGTGTAGTTTGGGAGGGTACTACCTTGGTTGGTGCTGAAAGGTGCCAGGGTATTGCACAACTGCTGGCCTTGGGGGAGTGTGCATCGTAGGATGTCATAGCCCTCTTGTGACGGACAGTTACCTGGGCAACGAGAGGCGGTCACTTTTTTATTTTCAAACTCATCCTTCAAAAAAAAAAAAAAAAAAAAAAAAAAAATCTGTTCTTATCAGTTTAATATCTGATACGTCCCCTATCTGGGGACCATATATTAAATGGATTTTTAGAACAGGGAGATGGAAAAAGAGCTTGCTCTGTCCACTCCACGCATTGACCTGGTATTGCAGTACCTCCAGGAACGGTGCACCCCTTCTTAACCCAGTTTCCAAAAGCAGAACTCGATTCACCTGATTCATATTAGCCCGATTAGCGAATTGAAATGAATTTTTATCTAACACACTTTTTACTTGCTTTATTCATCCAAATAGCAAACTCATCACCACTCAACTTCACCAACTCTGCTATGTCCCGTGCAGTATCTTGTTGTCAGTCTAATCTAGATCATGTGTAATTGAATGGAATAGATCCCTTTTGGACAAAGTGGAGTCAGATGCTGCAGTGACCACAGGTGTGAGAGGATCTACAATTGGCATCTGGTGTTATCTCTCTGCTTCCACTCCAAATAAAGTTACCTGTTGTTACCTGAACGTCAAATACTAAGAATGGGCGGCCTATGAAAGAATTAGTACTTTCATTAAGTATACTAAACCGGCTAATTGGGAATAGACAAACTGTAAAAAGCCCTCTGAGAAAGCCCCTCTCTAACCTTTGTTAGTAAGCTTTTCTGTAGCCTGCCTGTTGATGTATTTTCGGTTTGAACAGTGCACAACATGAAGAGACGGAACACTGGCGGCTTGTCACAATGCCCCCCGATGACATCACAATAGCGCTGCTGCCTAGAAAACAAGCTGCGCAGAAGAAGTTGTTCTTTGGGTGGGAGGGTGGGCTAGTGGAAGGAGGGGGCAATCTCTTTTTTTCCCGGGTGGTAGGGGGATGACAGGAGAAGGGAAGCGGGTGGTGAGAAAGGTACAGAGGGCAGGGTTTGGGGGCTGGGAAGGAAAGGGAAAAGATTAGGGTTTGGGGATGATGAAAGGGCTTTCTACGGGTAAGGATGGCAAAGGGTGGCAGTGACGGAAAGTCAGGCAACCTGTCCTGTCCGTCTTTTTGTATCGTGAATTGGAAAGACTGCAAGGGGGAGGGGAGTTGCTTGCGCCCTAAAGGAGGAGTTATTCAGATTCATTGCAGTGGGCGGCGGCTGCAAAACGCACCATTCTTCTTGTTTTTGCTCTGCAAAGCAGCCTTTTCAAGGGTTGGCTTGGGTGACAAAATGTCTTGTGTAGGCGTGGGTTTGTCTCCCTCTCGCTCTCTCTCCCTAAGATGTGTCCGGCATAGGCCAGGGTGCCACTCGAGGCCCAAACCAATTCTGGTTATCGCTTCTCGGCCTTTTGGCTAAGATCAAGTGTAGTATCTGTTCTTATCAGTTTAATATCTGATACGTCCCCTATCTGGGGACCATATATTAAATGGATTTTTAGAACAGGGAGATGGAAAAAGAGCTTGCTCTGTCCACTCCACGCATTGACCTGGTATTGCAGTACCTCCAGGAACGGTGCACCCCTTCTTAACCCAGTTTCCAAAAGCAGAACTCGATTCACCTGATTCATATTAGCCCGATTAGCGAATTGAAATGAATTTTTATCTAACACACTTTTTACTTGCTTTATTCATCCAAATAGCAAACTCATCACCACTCAACTTCACCAACTCTGCTATGTCCCGTGCAGTATCTTGTTGTCAGTCTAATCTAGATCATGTGTAATTGAATGGAATAGATCCCTTTTGGACAAAGTGAAGTCAGATGCTGCAGTGACCACAGGTGTGAGAGGATCTACAATTGGCATCTGGTGTTATCTCTCTGCTTCCACTCCAAATAAAGTTACCTGTTGTTACCTGAACGTCAAATACTAAGAATGGGCGGCCTATGAAAGAATTAGTACTTTCATTAAGTATACTAAACCGGCTAATTGGGAATAGACAAACTGTAAAAAGCCCTCTGAGAAAGGCCCTCTCTAACCTTTGTTAGTAAGCTTTTCTGTAGCCTGCCTGTTGATGTATTTTCGGTTTGAACAGTGCACAACATGAAGAGACGGAACACTGGCGGCTTGTCACAATGCCCCCCGATGACATCACAATAGCGCTGCTGCCTAGAAAACAAGCTGCGCAGAAGAAGTTGTTCTTTGGGTGGGAGGGTGGGCTAGTGGAAGGAGGGGGCAATCTCTTTTTTTCCCGGGTGGTAGGGGGATGACAGGAGAAGGGAAGCGGGTGGTGAGAAAGGTACAGAGGGCAGGGTTTGGGGGCTGGGAAGGAAAGGGAAAAGATTAGGGTTTGGGGATGATGAAAGGGCTTTCTACGGGTAAGGATGGCAAAGGGTGGCAGTGACGGAAAGTCAGGCAACCTGTCCTGTCCGTCTTTTTGTATCGTGAATTGGAAAGACTGCAAGGGGGAGGGGAGTTGCTTGCGCCCTAAAGGAGGAGTTATTCAGATTCATTGCAGTGGGCGGCGGCTGCAAAACGCACCATTCTTCTTGTTTTTGCTCTGCAAAGCAGCCTTTTCAAGGGTTGGCTTGGGTGACAAAATGTCTTGTGTAGGCGTGGGTTTGTCTCCCTCTCGCTCTCTCTCCCTAAGATGTGTCCGGCATAGGCCAGGGTGCCACTCGAGGCCCAAACCAATTCTGGTTATCGCTTCTCGGCCTTTTGGCTAAGATCAAGTGTAGTATCTGTTCTTATCAGTTTAATATCTGATACGTCCCCTATCTGGGGACCATATATTAAATGGATTTTTAGAACAGGGAGATGGAAAAAGAGCTTGCTCTGTCCACTCCACGCATTGACCTGGTATTGCAGTACCTCCAGGAACGGTGCACCCCTTCTTAACCCAGTTTCCAAAAGCAGAACTCGATTCACCTGATTCATATTAGCCCGATTAGCGAATTGAAATGAATTTTTATCTAACACACTTTTTACTTGCTTTATTCATCCAAATAGCAAACTCATCACCACTCAACTTCACCAACTCTGCTATGTCCCGTGCAGTATCTTGTTGTCAGTCTAATCTAGATCATGTGTAATTGAATGGAATAGATCCCTTTTGGACAAAGTGGAGTCAGATGCTGCAGTGACCACAGGTGTGAGAGGATCTACAATTGGCATCTGGTGTTATCTCTCTGCTTCCACTCCAAATAAAGTTACCTGTTGTTACCTGAACGTCAAATACTAAGAATGGGCGGCCTATGAAAGAATTAGTACTTTCATTAAGTATACTAAACCGGCTAATTGGGAATAGACAAACTGTAAAAAGCCCTCTGAGAAAGCCCCTCTCTAACCTTTGTTAGTAAGTTTCTGTAGCCTGCCTGTTGATGTATTTTCGGTTTGAACAGTGCACAACATGAAGAGACGGAACACTGGCGGCTTGTCACAATGCCCCCCGATGACATCACAATAGCGCTGCTGCCTAGAAAACAAGCTGCGCAGAAGAAGTTGTTCTTTGGGTGGGAGGGTGGGCTAGTGGAAGGAGGGGGCAATCTCTTTTTTTCCCGGGTGGTAGGGGGATGACAGGAGAAGGGAAGCGGGTGGTGAGAAAGGTACAGAGGGCAGGGTTTGGGGGCTGGGAAGGAAAGGGAAAAGATTAGGGTTTGGGGATGATGAAAGGGCTTTCTACGGGTAAGGATGGCAAAGGGTGGCAGTGACGGAAAGTCAGGCAACCTGTCCTGTCCGTCTTTTTGTATCGTGAATTGGAAAGACTGCAAGGGGGAGGGGAGTTGCTTGCGCCCTAAAGGAGGAGTTATTCAGATTCATTGCAGTGGGCGGCGGCTGCAAAACGCACCATTCTTCTTGTTTTTGCTCTGCAAAGCAGCCTTTTCAAGGGTTGGCTTGGGTGACAAAATGTCTTGTGTAGGCGTGGGTTTGTCTCCCTCTCGCTCTCTCTCCCTAAGATGTGTCCGGCATAGGCCAGGGTGCCACTCGAGGCCCAAACCAATTCTGGTTATCGCTTCTCGGCCTTTTGGCTAAGATCAAGTGTAGTATCTGTTCTTATCAGTTTAATATCTGATACGTCCCCTATCTGGGGACCATATATTAAATGGATTTTTAGAACAGGGAGATGGAAAAAGAGCTTGCTCTGTCCACTCCACGCATTGACCTGGTATTGCAGTACCTCCAGGAACGGTGCACCCCTTCTTAACCCAGTTTCCAAAAGCAGAACTCGATTCACCTGATTCATATTAGCCCGATTAGCGAATTGAAATGAATTTTTATCTAACACACTTTTTACTTGCTTTATTCATCCAAATAGCAAACTCATCACCACTCAACTTCACCAACTCTGCTATGTCCCGTGCAGTATCTTGTTGTCAGTCTAATCTAGATCATGTGTAATTGAATGGAATAGATCCCTTTTGGACAAAGTGGAGTCAGATGCTGCAGTGACCACAGGTGTGAGAGGATCTACAATTGGCATCTGGTGTTATCTCTCTGCTTCCACTCCAAATAAAGTTACCTGTTGTTACCTGAACGTCAAATACTAAGAATGGGCGGCCTATGAAAGAATTAGTACTTTCATTAAGTATACTAAACCGGCTAATTGGGAATAGACAAACTGTAAAAAGCCCTCTGAGAAAGCCCCTCTCTAACCTTTGTTAGTAAGCTTTTCTGTAGCCTGCCTGTTGATGTATTTTCGGTTTGAACAGTGCACAACATGAAGAGACGGAACACTGGCGGCTTGTCACAATGCCCCCCGATGACATCACAATAGCGCTGCTGCCTAGAAAACAAGCTGCGCAGAAGAAGTTGTTCTTTGGGTGGGAGGGTGGGCTAGTGGAAGGAGGGGGCAATCTCTTTTTTTCCCGGGTGGTAGGGGGATGACAGGAGAAGGGAAGCGGGTGGTGAGAAAGGTACAGAGGGCAGGGTTTGGGGGCTGGGAAGGAAAGGGAAAAGATTAGGGTTTGGGGATGATGAAAGGGCTTTCTACGGGTAAGGATGGCAAAGGGTGGCAGTGACGGAAAGTCAGGCAACCTGTCCTGTCCGTCTTTTTGTATCGTGAATTGGAAAGACTGCAAGGGGGAGGGGAGTTGCTTGCGCCCTAAAGGAGGAGTTATTCAGATTCATTGCAGTGGGCGGCGGCTGCAAAACGCACCATTCTTCTTGTTTTTGCTCTGCAAAGCAGCCTTTTCAAGGGTTGGCTTGGGTGACAAAATGTCTTGTGTAGGCGTGGGTTTGTCTCCCTCTCGCTCTCTCTCCCTAAGATGTGTCCGGCATAGGCCAGGGTGCCACTCGAGGCCCAAACCAATTCTGGTTATCGCTTCTCGGCCTTTTGGCTAAGATCAAGTGTAGTATCTGTTCTTATCAGTTTAATATCTGATACGTCCCCTATCTGGGGACCATATATTAAATGGATTTTTAGAACAGGGAGATGGAAAAAGAGCTTGCTCTGTCCACTCCACGCATTGACCTGGTATTGCAGTACCTCCAGGAACGGTGCACCCCTTCTTAACCCAGTTTCCAAAAGCAGAACTCGATTCACCTGATTCATATTAGCCCGATTAGCGAATTGAAATGAATTTTTATCTAACACACTTTTTACTTGCTTTATTCATCCAAATAGCAAACTCATCACCACTCAACTTCACCAACTCTGCTATGTCCCGTGCAGTATCTTGTTGTCAGTCTAATCTAGATCATGTGTAATTGAATGGAATAGATCCCTTTTGGACAAAGTGGAGTCAGATGCTGCAGTGACCACAGGTGTGAGAGGATCTACAATTGGCATCTGGTGTTATCTCTCTGCTTCCACTCCAAATAAAGTTACCTGTTGTTACCTGAACGTCAAATACTAAGAATGGGCGGCCTATGAAAGAATTAGTACTTTCATTAAGTATACTAAACCGGCTAATTGGGAATAGACAAACTGTAAAAAGCCCTCTGAGAAAGCCCCTCTCTAACCTTTGTTAGTAAGCTTTTCTGTAGCCTGCCTGTTGATGTATTTTCGGTTTGAACAGTGCACAACATGAAGAGACGGAACACTGGCGGCTTGTCACAATGCCCCCCGATGACATCACAATAGCGCTGCTGCCTAGAAAACAAGCTGCGCAGAAGAAGTTGTTCTTTGGGTGGGAGGGTGGGCTAGTGGAAGGAGGGGGCAATCTCTTTTTTTCCCGGGTGGTAGGGGGATGACAGGAGAAGGGAAGCGGGTGGTGAGAAAGGTACAGAGGGCAGGGTTTGGGGGCTGGGAAGGAAAGGGAAAAGATTAGGGTTTGGGGATGATGAAAGGGCTTTCTACGGGTAAGGATGGCAAAGGGTGGCAGTGACGGAAAGTCAGGCAACCTGTCCTGTCCGTCTTTTTGTATCGTGAATTGGAAAGACTGCAAGGGGGAGGGGAGTTGCTTGCGCCCTAAAGGAGGAGTTATTCAGATTCATTGCAGTGGGCGGCGGCTGCAAAACGCACCATTCTTCTTGTTTTTGCTCTGCAAAGCAGCCTTTTCAAGGGTTGGCTTGGGTGACAAAATGTCTTGTGTAGGCGTGGGTTTGTCTCCCTCTCGCTCTCTCTCCCTAAGATGTGTCCGGCATAGGCCAGGGTGCCACTCGAGGCCCAAACCAATTCTGGTTATCGCTTCTCGGCCTTTTGGCTAAGATCAAGTGTAGTATCTGTTCTTATCAGTTTAATATCTGATACGTCCCCTATCTGGGGACCATATATTAAATGGATTTTTAGAACAGGGAGATGGAAAAAGAGCTTGCTCTGTCCACTCCACGCATTGACCTGGTATTGCAGTACCTCCAGGAACGGTGCACCCCTTCTTAACCCAGTTTCCAAAAGCAGAACTCGATTCACCTGATTCATATTAGCCCGATTAGCGAATTGAAATGAATTTTTATCTAACACACTTTTTACTTGCTTTATTCATCCAAATAGCAAACTCATCACCACTCAACTTCACCAACTCTGCTATGTCCCGTGCAGTATCTTGTTGTCAGTCTAATCTAGATCATGTGTAATTGAATGGAATAGATCCCTTTTGGACAAAGTGGAGTCAGATGCTGCAGTGACCACAGGTGTGAGAGGATCTACAATTGGCATCTGGTGTTATCTCTCTGCTTCCACTCCAAATAAAGTTACCTGTTGTTACCTGAACGTCAAATACTAAGAATGGGCGGCCTATGAAAGAATTAGTACTTTCATTAAGTATACTAAACCGGCTAATTGGGAATAGACAAACTGTAAAAAGCCCTCTGAGAAAGCCCCTCTCTAACCTTTGTTAGTAAGCTTTTCTGTAGCCTGCCTGTTGATGTATTTTCGGTTTGAACAGTGCACAACATGAAGAGACGGAACACTGGCGGCTTGTCACAATGCCCCCCGATGACATCACAATAGCGCTGCTGCCTAGAAAACAAGCTGCGCAGAAGAAGTTGTTCTTTGGGTGGGAGGGTGGGCTAGTGGAAGGAGGGGGCAATCTCTTTTTTTCCCGGGTGGTAGGGGGATGACAGGAGAAGGGAAGCGGGTGGTGAGAAAGGTACAGAGGGCAGGGTTTGGGGGCTGGGAAGGAAAGGGAAAAGATTAGGGTTTGGGGATGATGAAAGGGCTTTCTACGGGTAAGGATGGCAAAGGGTGGCAGTGACGGAAAGTCAGGCAACCTGTCCTGTCCGTCTTTTTGTATCGTGAATTGGAAAGACTGCAAGGGGGAGGGGAGTTGCTTGCGCCCTAAAGGAGGAGTTATTCAGATTCATTGCAGTGGGCGGCGGCTGCAAAACGCACCATTCTTCTTGTTTTTGCTCTGCAAAGCAGCCTTTTCAAGGGTTGGCTTGGGTGACAAAATGTCTTGTGTAGGCGTGGGTTTGTCTCCCTCTCGCTCTCTCTCCCTAAGATGTGTCCGGCATAGGCCAGGGTGCCACTCGAGGCCCAAACCAATTCTGGTTATCGCTTCTCGGCCTTTTGGCTAAGATCAAGTGTAGTATCTGTTCTTATCAGTTTAATATCTGATACGTCCCCTATCTGGGGACCATATATTAAATGGATTTTTAGAACAGGGAGATGGAAAAAGAGCTTGCTCTGTCCACTCCACGCATTGACCTGGTATTGCAGTACCTCCAGGAACGGTGCACCCCTTCTTAACCCAGTTTCCAAAAGCAGAACTCGATTCACCTGATTCATATTAGCCCGATTAGCGAATTGAAATGAATTTTTATCTAACACACTTTTTACTTGCTTTATTCATCCAAATAGCAAACTCATCACCACTCAACTTCACCAACTCTGCTATGTCCCGTGCAGTATCTTGTTGTCAGTCTAATCTAGATCATGTGTAATTGAATGGAATAGATCCCTTTTGGACAAAGTGGAGTCAGATGCTGCAGTGACCACAGGTGTGAGAGGATCTACAATTGGCATCTGGTGTTATCTCTCTGCTTCCACTCCAAATAAAGTTACCTGTTGTTACCTGAACGTCAAATACTAAGAATGGGCGGCCTATGAAAGAATTAGTACTTTCATTAAGTATACTAAACCGGCTAATTGGGAATAGACAAACTGTAAAAAGCCCTCTGAGAAAGCCCCTCTCTAACCTTTGTTAGTAAGCTTTTCTGTAGCCTGCCTGTTGATGTATTTTCGGTTTGAACAGTGCACAACATGAAGAGACGGAACACTGGCGGCTTGTCACAATGCCCCCCGATGACATCACAATAGCGCTGCTGCCTAGAAAACAAGCTGCGCAGAAGAAGTTGTTCTTTGGGTGGGAGGGTGGGCTAGTGGAAGGAGGGGGCAATCTCTTTTTTTCCCGGGTGGTAGGGGGATGACAGGAGAAGGGAAGCGGGTGGTGAGAAAGGTACAGAGGGCAGGGTTTGGGGGCTGGGAAGGAAAGGGAAAAGATTAGGGTTTGGGGATGATGAAAGGGCTTTCTACGGGTAAGGATGGCAAAGGGTGGCAGTGACGGAAAGTCAGGCAACCTGTCCTGTCCGTCTTTTTGTATCGTGAATTGGAAAGACTGCAAGGGGGAGGGGAGTTGCTTGCGCCCTAAAGGAGGAGTTATTCAGATTCATTGCAGTGGGCGGCGGCTGCAAAACGCACCATTCTTCTTGTTTTTGCTCTGCAAAGCAGCCTTTTCAAGGGTTGGCTTGGGTGACAAAATGTCTTGTGTAGGCGTGGGTTTGTCTCCCTCTCGCTCTCTCTCCCTAAGATGTGTCCGGCATAGGCCAGGGTGCCACTCGAGGCCCAAACCAATTCTGGTTATCGCTTCTCGGCCTTTTGGCTAAGATCAAGTGTAGTATCTGTTCTTATCAGTTTAATATCTGATACGTCCCCTATCTGGGGACCATATATTAAATGGATTTTTAGAACAGGGAGATGGAAAAAGAGCTTGCTCTGTCCACTCCACGCATTGACCTGGTATTGCAGTACCTCCAGGAACGGTGCACCCCTTCTTAACCCAGTTTCCAAAAGCAGAACTCGATTCACCTGATTCATATTAGCCCGATTAGCGAATTGAAATGAATTTTTATCTAACACACTTTTTACTTGCTTTATTCATCCAAATAGCAAACTCATCACCACTCAACTTCACCAACTCTGCTATGTCCCGTGCAGTATCTTGTTGTCAGTCTAATCTAGATCATGTGTAATTGAATGGAATAGATCCCTTTTGGACAAAGTGGAGTCAGATGCTGCAGTGACCACAGGTGTGAGAGGATCTACAATTGGCATCTGGTGTTATCTCTCTGCTTCCACTCCAAATAAAGTTACCTGTTGTTACCTGAACGTCAAATACTAAGAATGGGCGGCCTATGAAAGAATTAGTACTTTCATTAAGTATACTAAACCGGCTAATTGGGAATAGACAAACTGTAAAAAGCCCTCTGAGAAAGCCCCTCTCTAACCTTTGTTAGTAAGCTTTTCTGTAGCCTGCCTGTTGATGTATTTTCGGTTTGAACAGTGCACAACATGAAGAGACGGAACACTGGCGGCTTGTCACAATGCCCCCCGATGACATCACAATAGCGCTGCTGCCTAGAAAACAAGCTGCGCAGAAGAAGTTGTTCTTTGGGTGGGAGGGTGGGCTAGTGGAAGGAGGGGGCAATCTCTTTTTTTCCCGGGTGGTAGGGGGATGACAGGAGAAGGGAAGCGGGTGGTGAGAAAGGTACAGAGGGCAGGGTTTGGGGGCTGGGAAGGAAAGGGAAAAGATTAGGGTTTGGGGATGATGAAAGGGCTTTCTACGGGTAAGGATGGCAAAGGGTGGCAGTGACGGAAAGTCAGGCAACCTGTCCTGTCCGTCTTTTTGTATCGTGAATTGGAAAGACTGCAAGGGGGAGGGGAGTTGCTTGCGCCCTAAAGGAGGAGTTATTCAGATTCATTGCAGTGGGCGGCTGCAAAACGCACCATTCTTCTTGTTTTTGCTCTGCAAAGCAGCCTTTTCAAGGGTTGGCTTGGGTGACAAAATGTCTTGTGTAGGCGTGGGTTTGTCTCCCTCTCGCTCTCTCTCCCTAAGATGTGTCCGGCATAGGCCAGGGTGCCACTCGAGGCCCAAACCAATTCTGGTTATCGCTTCTCGGCCTTTTGGCTAAGATCAAGTGTAGTATCTGTTCTTATCAGTTTAATATCTGATACGTCCCCTATCTGGGGACCATATATTAAATGGATTTTTAGAACAGGGAGATGGAAAAAGAGCTTGCTCTGTCCACTCCACGCATTGACCTGGTATTGCAGTACCTCCAGGAACGGTGCACCCCTTCTTAACCCAGTTTCCAAAAGCAGAACTCGATTCACCTGATTCATATTAGCCCGATTAGCGAATTGAAATGAATTTTTATCTAACACACTTTTTACTTGCTTTATTCATCCAAATAGCAAACTCATCACCACTCAACTTCACCAACTCTGCTATGTCCCGTGCAGTATCTTGTTGTCAGTCTAATCTAGATCATGTGTAATTGAATGGAATAGATCCCTTTTGGACAAAGTGGAGTCAGATGCTGCAGTGACCACAGGTGTGAGAGGATCTACAATTGGCATCTGGTGTTATCTCTCTGCTTCCACTCCAAATAAAGTTACCTGTTGTTACCTGAACGTCAAATACTAAGAATGGGCGGCCTATGAAAGAATTAGTACTTTCATTAAGTATACTAAACCGGCTAATTGGGAATAGACAAACTGTAAAAAGCCCTCTGAGAAAGCCCCTCTCTAACCTTTGTTAGTAAGCTTTTCTGTAGCCTGCCTGTTGATGTATTTTCGGTTTGAACAGTGCACAACATGAAGAGACGGAACACTGGCGGCTTGTCACAATGCCCCCCGATGACATCACAATAGCGCTGCTGCCTAGAAAACAAGCTGCGCAGAAGAAGTTGTTCTTTGGGTGGGAGGGTGGGCTAGTGGAAGGAGGGGGCAATCTCTTTTTTTCCCGGGTGGTAGGGGGATGACAGGAGAAGGGAAGCGGGTGGTGAGAAAGGTACAGAGGGCAGGGTTTGGGGGCTGGGAAGGAAAGGGAAAAGATTAGGGTTTGGGGATGATGAAAGGGCTTTCTACGGGTAAGGATGGCAAAGGGTGGCAGTGACGGAAAGTCAGGCAACCTGTCCTGTCCGTCTTTTTGTATCGTGAATTGGAAAGACTGCAAGGGGGAGGGGAGTTGCTTGCGCCCTAAAGGAGGAGTTATTCAGATTCATTGCAGTGGGCGGCGGCTGCAAAACGCACCATTCTTCTTGTTTTTGCTCTGCAAAGCAGCCTTTTCAAGGGTTGGCTTGGGTGACAAAATGTCTTGTGTAGGCGTGGGTTTGTCTCCCTCTCGCTCTCTCTCCCTAAGATGTGTCCGGCATAGGCCAGGGTGCCACTCGAGGCCCAAACCAATTCTGGTTATCGCTTCTCGGCCTTTTGGCTAAGATCAAGTGTAGTATCTGTTCTTATCAGTTTAATATCTGATACGTCCCCTATCTGGGGACCATATATTAAATGGATTTTTAGAACAGGGAGATGGAAAAAGAGCTTGCTCTGTCCACTCCACGCATTGACCTGGTATTGCAGTACCTCCAGGAACGGTGCACCCCTTCTTAACCCAGTTTCCAAAAGCAGAACTCGATTCACCTGATTCATATTAGCCCGATTAGCGAATTGAAATGAATTTTTATCTAACACACTTTTTACTTGCTTTATTCATCCAAATAGCAAACTCATCACCACTCAACTTCACCAACTCTGCTATGTCCCGTGCAGTATCTTGTTGTCAGTCTTATCTAGATCATGTGTAATTGAATGGAATAGATCCCTTTTGGACAAAGTGGAGTCAGATGCTGCAGTGACCACAGGTGTGAGAGGATCTACAATTGGCATCTGGTGTTATCTCTCTGCTTCCACTCCAAATAAAGTTACCTGTTGTTACCTGAACGTCAAATACTAAGAATGGGCGGCCTATGAAAGAATTAGTACTTTCATTAAGTATACTAAACCGGCTAATTGGGAATAGACAAACTGTAAAAAGCCCTCTGAGAAAGCCCCTCTCTAACCTTTGTTAGTAAGCTTTTCTGTAGCCTGCCTGTTGATGTATTTTCGGTTTGAACAGTGCACAACATGAAGAGACGGAACACTGGCGGCTTGTCACAATGCCCCCCGATGACATCACAATAGCGCTGCTGCCTAGAAAACAAGCTGCGCAGAAGAAGTTGTTCTTTGGGTGGGAGGGTGGGCTAGTGGAAGGAGGGGGCAATCTCTTTTTTTCCCGGGTGGTAGGGGGATGACAGGAGAAGGGAAGCGGGTGGTGAGAAAGGTACAGAGGGCAGGGTTTGGGGGCTGGGAAGGAAAGGGAAAAGATTAGGGTTTGGGGATGATGAAAGGGCTTTCTACGGGTAAGGATGGCAAAGGGTGGCAGTGACGGAAAGTCAGGCAACCTGTCCTGTCCGTCTTTTTGTATCGTGAATTGGAAAGACTGCAAGGGGGAGGGGAGTTGCTTGCGCCCTAAAGGAGGAGTTATTCAGATTCATTGCAGTGGGCGGCGGCTGCAAAACGCACCATTCTTCTTGTTTTTGCTCTGCAAAGCAGCCTTTTCAAGGGTTGGCTTGGGTGACAAAATGTCTTGTGTAGGCGTGGGTTTGTCTCCCTCTCGCTCTCTCTCCCTAAGATGTGTCCGGCATAGGCCAGGGTGCCACTCGAGGCCCAAACCAATTCTGGTTATCGCTTCTCGGCCTTTTGGCTAAGATCAAGTGTAGTATCTGTTCTTATCAGTTTAATATCTGATACGTCCCCTATCTGGGGACCATATATTAAATGGATTTTTAGAACAGGGAGATGGAAAAAGAGCTTGCTCTGTCCACTCCACGCATTGACCTGGTATTGCAGTACCTCCAGGAACGGTGCACCCCTTCTTAACCCAGTTTCCAAAAGCAGAACTCGATTCACCTGATTCATATTAGCCCGATTAGCGAATTGAAATGAATTTTTATCTAACACACTTTTTACTTGCTTTATTCATCCAAATAGCAAACTCATCACCACTCAACTTCACCAACTCTGCTATGTCCCGTGCAGTATCTTGTTGTCAGTCTAATCTAGATCATGTGTAATTGAATGGAATAGATCCCTTTTGGACAAAGTGGAGTCAGATGCTGCAGTGACCACAGGTGTGAGAGGATCTACAATTGGCATCTGGTGTTATCTCTCTGCTTCCACTCCAAATAAAGTTACCTGTTGTTACCTGAACGTCAAATACTAAGAATGGGCGGCCTATGAAAGAATTAGTACTTTCATTAAGTATACTAAACCGGCTAATTGGGAATAGACAAACTGTAAAAAGCCCTCTGAGAAAGCCCCTCTCTAACCTTTGTTAGTAAGCTTTTCTGTAGCCTGCCTGTTGATGTATTTTCGGTTTGAACAGTGCACAACATGAAGAGACGGAACACTGGCGGCTTGTCACAATGCCCCCCGATGACATCACAATAGCGCTGCTGCCTAGAAAACAAGCTGCGCAGAAGAAGTTGTTCTTTGGGTGGGAGGGTGGGCTAGTGGAAGGAGGGGGCAATCTCTTTTTTTCCCGGGTGGTAGGGGGATGACAGGAGAAGGGAAGCGGGTGGTGAGAAAGGTACAGAGGGCAGGGTTTGGGGGCTGGGAAGGAAAGGGAAAAGATTAGGGTTTGGGGATGATGAAAGGGCTTTCTACGGGTAAGGATGGCAAAGGGTGGCAGTGACGGAAAGTCAGGCAACCTGTCCTGTCCGTCTTTTTGTATCGTGAATTGGAAAGACTGCAAGGGGGAGGGGAGTTGCTTGCGCCCTAAAGGAGGAGTTATTCAGATTCATTGCAGTGGGCGGCGGCTGCAAAACGCACCATTCTTCTTGTTTTTGCTCTGCAAAGCAGCCTTTTCAAGGGTTGGCTTGGGTGACAAAATGTCTTGTGTAGGCGTGGGTTTGTCTCCCTCTCGCTCTCTCTCCCTAAGATGTGTCCGGCATAGGCCAGGGTGCCACTCGAGGCCCAAACCAATTCTGGTTATCGCTTCTCGGCCTTTTGGCTAAGATCAAGTGTAGTATCTGTTCTTATCAGTTTAATATCTGATACGTCCCCTATCTGGGGACCATATATTAAATGGATTTTTAGAACAGGGAGATGGAAAAAGAGCTTGCTCTGTCCACTCCACGCATTGACCTGGTATTGCAGTACCTCCAGGAACGGTGCACCCCTTCTTAACCCAGTTTCCAAAAGCAGAACTCGATTCACCTGATTCATATTAGCCCGATTAGCGAATTGAAATGAATTTTTATCTAACACACTTTTTACTTGCTTTATTCATCCAAATAGCAAACTCATCACCACTCAACTTCACCAACTCTGCTATGTCCCGTGCAGTATCTTGTTGTCAGTCTAATCTAGATCATGTGTAATTGAATGGAATAGATCCCTTTTGGACAAAGTGGAGTCAGATGCTGCAGTGACCACAGGTGTGAGAGGATCTACAATTGGCATCTGGTGTTATCTCTCTGCTTCCACTCCAAATAAAGTTACCTGTTGTTACCTGAACGTCAAATACTAAGAATGGGCGGCCTATGAAAGAATTAGTACTTTCATTAAGTATACTAAACCGGCTAATTGGGAATAGACAAACTGTAAAAAGCCCTCTGAGAAAGCCCCTCTCTAACCTTTGTTAGTAAGCTTTTCTGTAGCCTGCCTGTTGATGTATTTTCGGTTTGAACAGTGCACAACATGAAGAGACGGAACACTGGCGGCTTGTCACAATGCCCCCCGATGACATCACAATAGCGCTGCTGCCTAGAAAACAAGCTGCGCAGAAGAAGTTGTTCTTTGGGTGGGAGGGTGGGCTAGTGGAAGGAGGGGGCAATCTCTTTTTTTCCCGGGTGGTAGGGGGATGACAGGAGAAGGGAAGCGGGTGGTGAGAAAGGTACAGAGGGCAGGGTTTGGGGGCTGGGAAGGAAAGGGAAAAGATTAGGGTTTGGGGATGATGAAAGGGCTTTCTACGGGTAAGGATGGCAAAGGGTGGCAGTGACGGAAAGTCAGGCAACCTGTCCTGTCCGTCTTTTTGTATCGTGAATTGGAAAGACTGCAAGGGGGAGGGGAGTTGCTTGCGCCCTAAAGGAGGAGTTATTCAGATTCATTGCAGTGGGCGGCGGCTGCAAAACGCACCATTCTTCTTGTTTTTGCTCTGCAAAGCAGCCTTTTCAAGGGTTGGCTTGGGTGACAAAATGTCTTGTGTAGGCGTGGGTTTGTCTCCCTCTCGCTCTCTCTCCCTAAGATGTGTCCGGCATAGGCCAGGGTGCCACTCGAGGCCCAAACCAATTCTGGTTATCGCTTCTCGGCCTTTTGGCTAAGATCAAGTGTAGTATCTGTTCTTATCAGTTTAATATCTGATACGTCCCCTATCTGGGGACCATATATTAAATGGATTTTTAGAACAGGGAGATGGAAAAAGAGCTTGCTCTGTCCACTCCACGCATTGACCTGGTATTGCAGTACCTCCAGGAACGGTGCACCCCTTCTTAACCCAGTTTCCAAAAGCAGAACTCGATTCACCTGATTCATATTAGCCCGATTAGCGAATTGAAATGAATTTTTATCTAACACACTTTTTACTTGCTTTATTCATCCAAATAGCAAACTCATCACCACTCAACTTCACCAACTCTGCTATGTCCCGTGCAGTATCTTGTTGTCAGTCTAATCTAGATCATGTGTAATTGAATGGAATAGATCCCTTTTGGACAAAGTGGAGTCAGATGCTGCAGTGACCACAGGTGTGAGAGGATCTACAATTGGCATCTGGTGTTATCTCTCTGCTTCCACTCCAAATAAAGTTACCTGTTGTTACCTGAACGTCAAATACTAAGAATGGGCGGCCTATGAAAGAATTAGTACTTTCATTAAGTATACTAAACCGGCTAATTGGGAATAGACAAACTGTAAAAAGCCCTCTGAGAAAGCCCCTCTCTAACCTTTGTTAGTAAGCTTTTCTGTAGCCTGCCTGTTGATGTATTTTCGGTTTGAACAGTGCACAACATGAAGAGACGGAACACTGGCGGCTTGTCACAATGCCCCCCGATGACATCACAATAGCGCTGCTGCCTAGAAAACAAGCTGCGCAGAAGAAGTTGTTCTTTGGGTGGGAGGGTGGGCTAGTGGAAGGAGGGGGCAATCTCTTTTTTTCCCGGGTGGTAGGGGGATGACAGGAGAAGGGAAGCGGGTGGTGAGAAAGGTACAGAGGGCAGGGTTTGGGGGCTGGGAAGGAAAGGGAAAAGATTAGGGTTTGGGGATGATGAAAGGGCTTTCTACGGGTAAGGATGGCAAAGGGTGGCAGTGACGGAAAGTCAGGCAACCTGTCCTGTCCGTCTTTTTGTATCGTGAATTGGAAAGACTGCAAGGGGGAGGGGAGTTGCTTGCGCCCTAAAGGAGGAGTTATTCAGATTCATTGCAGTGGGCGGCGGCTGCAAAACGCACCATTCTTCTTGTTTTTGCTCTGCAAAGCAGCCTTTTCAAGGGTTGGCTTGGGTGACAAAATGTCTTGTGTAGGCGTGGGTTTGTCTCCCTCTCGCTCTCTCTCCCTAAGATGTGTCCGGCATAGGCCAGGGTGCCACTCGAGGCCCAAACCAATTCTGGTTATCGCTTCTCGGCCTTTTGGCTAAGATCAAGTGTAGTATCTGTTCTTATCAGTTTAATATCTGATACGTCCCCTATCTGGGGACCATATATTAAATGGATTTTTAGAACAGGGAGATGGAAAAAGAGCTTGCTCTGTCCACTCCACGCATTGACCTGGTATTGCAGTACCTCCAGGAACGGTGCACCCCTTCTTAACCCAGTTTCCAAAAGCAGAACTCGATTCACCTGATTCATATTAGCCCGATTAGCGAATTGAAATGAATTTTTATCTAACACACTTTTTACTTGCTTTATTCATCCAAATAGCAAACTCATCACCACTCAACTTCACCAACTCTGCTATGTCCCGTGCAGTATCTTGTTGTCAGTCTAATCTAGATCATGTGTAATTGAATGGAATAGATCCCTTTTGGACAAAGTGGAGTCAGATGCTGCAGTGACCACAGGTGTGAGAGGATCTACAATTGGCATCTGGTGTTATCTCTCTGCTTCCACTCCAAATAAAGTTACCTGTTGTTACCTGAACGTCAAATACTAAGAATGGGCGGCCTATGAAAGAATTAGTACTTTCATTAAGTATACTAAACCGGCTAATTGGGAATAGACAAACTGTAAAAAGCCCTCTGAGAAAGCCCCTCTCTAACCTTTGTTAGTAAGCTTTTCTGTAGCCTGCCTGTTGATGTATTTTCGGTTTGAACAGTGCACAACATGAAGAGACGGAACACTGGCGGCTTGTCACAATGCCCCCCGATGACATCACAATAGCGCTGCTGCCTAGAAAACAAGCTGCGCAGAAGAAGTTGTTCTTTGGGTGGGAGGGTGGGCTAGTGGAAGGAGGGGGCAATCTCTTTTTTTCCCGGGTGGTAGGGGGATGACAGGAGAAGGGAAGCGGGTGGTGAGAAAGGTACAGAGGGCAGGGTTTGGGGGCTGGGAAGGAAAGGGAAAAGATTAGGGTTTGGGGATGATGAAAGGGCTTTCTACGGGTAAGGATGGCAAAGGGTGGCAGTGACGGAAAGTCAGGCAACCTGTCCTGTCCGTCTTTTTGTATCGTGAATTGGAAAGACTGCAAGGGGGAGGGGAGTTGCTTGCGCCCTAAAGGAGGAGTTATTCAGATTCATTGCAGTGGGCGGCGGCTGCAAAACGCACCATTCTTCTTGTTTTTGCTCTGCAAAGCAGCCTTTTCAAGGGTTGGCTTGGGTGACAAAATGTCTTGTGTAGGCGTGGGTTTGTCTCCCTCTCGCTCTCTCTCCCTAAGATGTGTCCGGCATAGGCCAGGGTGCCACTCGAGGCCCAAACCAATTCTGGTTATCGCTTCTCGGCCTTTTGGCTAAGATCAAGTGTAGTATCTGTTCTTATCAGTTTAATATCTGATACGTCCCCTATCTGGGGACCATATATTAAATGGATTTTTAGAACAGGGAGATGGAAAAAGAGCTTGCTCTGTCCACTCCACGCATTGACCTGGTATTGCAGTACCTCCAGGAACGGTGCACCCCTTCTTAACCCAGTTTCCAAAAGCAGAACTCGATTCACCTGATTCATATTAGCCCGATTAGCGAATTGAAATGAATTTTTATCTAACACACTTTTTACTTGCTTTATTCATCCAAATAGCAAACTCATCACCACTCAACTTCACCAACTCTGCTATGTCCCGTGCAGTATCTTGTTGTCAGTCTAATCTAGATCATGTGTAATTGAATGGAATAGATCCCTTTTGGACAAAGTGGAGTCAGATGCTGCAGTGACCACAGGTGTGAGAGGATCTACAATTGGCATCTGGTGTTATCTCTCTGCTTCCACTCCAAATAAAGTTACCTGTTGTTACCTGAACGTCAAATACTAAGAATGGGCGGCCTATGAAAGAATTAGTACTTTCATTAAGTATACTAAACCGGCTAATTGGGAATAGACAAACTGTAAAAAGCCCTCTGAGAAAGCCCCTCTCTAACCTTTGTTAGTAAGCTTTTCTGTAGCCTGCCTGTTGATGTATTTTCGGTTTGAACAGTGCACAACATGAAGAGACGGAACACTGGCGGCTTGTCACAATGCCCCCCGATGACATCACAATAGCGCTGCTGCCTAGAAAACAAGCTGCGCAGAAGAAGTTGTTCTTTGGGTGGGAGGGTGGGCTAGTGGAAGGAGGGGGCAATCTCTTTTTTTCCCGGGTGGTAGGGGGATGACAGGAGAAGGGAAGCGGGTGGTGAGAAAGGTACAGAGGGCAGGGTTTGGGGGCTGGGAAGGAAAGGGAAAAGATTAGGGTTTGGGGATGATGAAAGGGCTTTCTACGGGTAAGGATGGCAAAGGGTGGCAGTGACGGAAAGTCAGGCAACCTGTCCTGTCCGTCTTTTTGTATCGTGAATTGGAAAGACTGCAAGGGGGAGGGGAGTTGCTTGCGCCCTAAAGGAGGAGTTATTCAGATTCATTGCAGTGGGCGGCGGCTGCAAAACGCACCATTCTTCTTGTTTTTGCTCTGCAAAGCAGCCTTTTCAAGGGTTGGCTTGGGTGACAAAATGTCTTGTGTAGGCGTGGGTTTGTCTCCCTCTCGCTCTCTCTCCCTAAGATGTGTCCGGCATAGGCCAGGGTGCCACTCGAGGCCCAAACCAATTCTGGTTATCGCTTCTCGGCCTTTTGGCTAAGATCAAGTGTAGTATCTGTTCTTATCAGTTTAATATCTGATACGTCCCCTATCTGGGGACCATATATTAAATGGATTTTTAGAACAGGGAGATGGAAAAAGAGCTTGCTCTGTCCACTCCACGCATTGACCTGGTATTGCAGTACCTCCAGGAACGGTGCACCCCTTCTTAACCCAGTTTCCAAAAGCAGAACTCGATTCACCTGATTCATATTAGCCCGATTAGCGAATTGAAATGAATTTTTATCTAACACACTTTTTACTTGCTTTATTCATCCAAATAGCAAACTCATCACCACTCAACTTCACCAACTCTGCTATGTCCCGTGCAGTATCTTGTTGTCAGTCTAATCTAGATCATGTGTAATTGAATGGAATAGATCCCTTTTGGACAAAGTGGAGTCAGATGCTGCAGTGACCACAGGTGTGAGAGGATCTACAATTGGCATCTGGTGTTATCTCTCTGCTTCCACTCCAAATAAAGTTACCTGTTGTTACCTGAACGTCAAATACTAAGAATGGGCGGCCTATGAAAGAATTAGTACTTTCATTAAGTATACTAAACCGGCTAATTGGGAATAGACAAACTGTAAAAAGCCCTCTGAGAAAGCCCCTCTCTAACCTTTGTTAGTAAGCTTTTCTGTAGCCTGCCTGTTGATGTATTTTCGGTTTGAACAGTGCACAACATGAAGAGACGGAACACTGGCGGCTTGTCACAATGCCCCCCGATGACATCACAATAGCGCTGCTGCCTAGAAAACAAGCTGCGCAGAAGAAGTTGTTCTTTGGGTGGGAGGGTGGGCTAGTGGAAGGAGGGGGCAATCTCTTTTTTTCCCGGGTGGTAGGGGGATGACAGGAGAAGGGAAGCGGGTGGTGAGAAAGGTACAGAGGGCAGGGTTTGGGGGCTGGGAAGGAAAGGGAAAAGATTAGGGTTTGGGGATGATGAAAGGGCTTTCTACGGGTAAGGATGGCAAAGGGTGGCAGTGACGGAAAGTCAGGCAACCTGTCCTGTCCGTCTTTTTGTATCGTGAATTGGAAAGACTGCAAGGGGGAGGGGAGTTGCTTGCGCCCTAAAGGAGGAGTTATTCAGATTCATTGCAGTGGGCGGCGGCTGCAAAACGCACCATTCTTCTTGTTTTTGCTCTGCAAAGCAGCCTTTTCAAGGGTTGGCTTGGGTGACAAAATGTCTTGTGTAGGCGTGGGTTTGTCTCCCTCTCGCTCTCTCTCCCTAAGATGTGTCCGGCATAGGCCAGGGTGCCACTCGAGGCCCAAACCAATTCTGGTTATCGCTTCTCGGCCTTTTGGCTAAGATCAAGTGTAGTATCTGTTCTTATCAGTTTAATATCTGATACGTCCCCTATCTGGGGACCATATATTAAATGGATTTTTAGAACAGGGAGATGGAAAAAGAGCTTGCTCTGTCCACTCCACGCATTGACCTGGTATTGCAGTACCTCCAGGAACGGTGCACCCCTTCTTAACCCAGTTTCCAAAAGCAGAACTCGATTCACCTGATTCATATTAGCCCGATTAGCGAATTGAAATGAATTTTTATCTAACACACTTTTTACTTGCTTTATTCATCCAAATAGCAAACTCATCACCACTCAACTTCACCAACTCTGCTATGTCCCGTGCAGTATCTTGTTGTCAGTCTAATCTAGATCATGTGTAATTGAATGGAATAGATCCCTTTTGGACAAAGTGGAGTCAGATGCTGCAGTGACCACAGGTGTGAGAGGATCTACAATTGGCATCTGGTGTTATCTCTCTGCTTCCACTCCAAATAAAGTTACCTGTTGTTACCTGAACGTCAAATACTAAGAATGGGCGGCCTATGAAAGAATTAGTACTTTCATTAAGTATACTAAACCGGCTAATTGGGAATAGACAAACTGTAAAAAGCCCTCTGAGA
Source organism: Anomaloglossus baeobatrachus (assembly GCF_048569485.1). Lineage (NCBI taxonomy): Eukaryota > Metazoa > Chordata > Amphibia > Anura > Aromobatidae > Anomaloglossus > Anomaloglossus baeobatrachus. Next base: position 52,664 of record NW_027445153.1, on the reverse strand, counting down.
AAGCCCCTCTCTAACCTTTGTTAGTAAGCTTTTCTGTAGCCTGCCTGTTGATGTATTTTCGGTTTGAACAGTGCACAACATGAAGAGACGGAACACTGGCGGCTTGTCACAATGCCCCCCGATGACATCACAATAGCGCTGCTGCCTAGAAAACAAGCTGCGCAGAAGAAGTTGTTCTTTGGGTGGGAGGGTGGGCTAGTGGAAGGAGGGGGCAATCTCTTTTTTTCCCGGGTGGTAGGGGGATGACAGGAGAAGGGAAGCGGGTGGTGAGAAAGGTACAGAGGGCAGGGTTTGGGGGCTGGGAAGGAAAGGGAAAAGATTAGGGTTTGGGGATGATGAAAGGGCTTTCTACGGGTAAGGATGGCAAAGGGTGGCAGTGACGGAAAGTCAGGCAACCTGTCCTGTCCGTCTTTTTGTATCGTGAATTGGAAAGACTGCAAGGGGGAGGGGAGTTGCTTGCGCCCTAAAGGAGGAGTTATTCAGATTCATTGCAGTGGGCGGCGGCTGCAAAACGCACCATTCTTCTTGTTTTTGCTCTGCAAAGCAGCCTTTTCAAGGGTTGGCTTGGGTGACAAAATGTCTTGTGTAGGCGTGGGTTTGTCTCCCTCTCGCTCTCTCTCCCTAAGATGTGTCCGGCATAGGCCAGGGTGCCACTCGAGGCCCAAACCAATTCTGGTTATCGCTTCTCGGCCTTTTGGCTAAGATCAAGTGTAGTATCTGTTCTTATCAGTTTAATATCTGATACGTCCCCTATCTGGGGACCATATATTAAATGGATTTTTAGAACAGGGAGATGGAAAAAGAGCTTGCTCTGTCCACTCCACGCATTGACCTGGTATTGCAGTACCTCCAGGAACGGTGCACCCCTTCTTAACCCAGTTTCCAAAAGCAGAACTCGATTCACCTGATTCATATTAGCCCGATTAGCGAATTGAAATGAATTTTTATCTAACACACTTTTTACTTGCTTTATTCATCCAAATAGCAAACTCATCACCACTCAACTTCACCAACTCTGCTATGTCCCGTGCAGTATCTTGTTGTCAGTCTAATCTAGATCATGTGTAATTGAATGGAATAGATCCCTTTTGGACAAAGTGGAGTCAGATGCTGCAGTGACCACAGGTGTGAGAGGATCTACAATTGGCATCTGGTGTTATCTCTCTGCTTCCACTCCAAATAAAGTTACCTGTTGTTACCTGAACGTCAAATACTAAGAATGGGCGGCCTATGAAAGAATTAGTACTTTCATTAAGTATACTAAACCGGCTAATTGGGAATAGACAAACTGTAAAAAGCCCTCTGAGAAAGCCCCTCTCTAACCTTTGTTAGTAAGCTTTTCTGTAGCCTGCCTGTTGATGTATTTTCGGTTTGAACAGTGCACAACATGAAGAGACGGAACACTGGCGGCTTGTCACAATGCCCCCCGATGACATCACAATAGCGCTGCTGCCTAGAAAACAAGCTGCGCAGAAGAAGTTGTTCTTTGGGTGGGAGGGTGGGCTAGTGGAAGGAGGGGGCAATCTCTTTTTTTCCCGGGTGGTAGGGGGATGACAGGAGAAGGGAAGCGGGTGGTGAGAAAGGTACAGAGGGCAGGGTTTGGGGGCTGGGAAGGAAAGGGAAAAGATTAGGGTTTGGGGATGATGAAAGGGCTTTCTACGGGTAAGGATGGCAAAGGGTGGCAGTGACGGAAAGTCAGGCAACCTGTCCTGTCCGTCTTTTTGTATCGTGAATTGGAAAGACTGCAAGGGGGAGGGGAGTTGCTTGCGCCCTAAAGGAGGAGTTATTCAGATTCATTGCAGTGGGCGGCGGCTGCAAAACGCACCATTCTTCTTGTTTTTGCTCTGCAAAGCAGCCTTTTCAAGGGTTGGCTTGGGTGACAAAATGTCTTGTGTAGGCGTGGGTTTGTCTCCCTCTCGCTCTCTCTCCCTAAGATGTGTCCGGCATAGGCCAGGGTGCCACTCGAGGCCCAAACCAATTCTGGTTATCGCTTCTCGGCCTTTTGGCTAAGATCAAGTGTAGTATCTGTTCTTATCAGTTTAATATCTGATACGTCCCCTATCTGGGGACCATATATTAAATGGATTTTTAGAACAGGGAGATGGAAAAAGAGCTTGCTCTGTCCACTCCACGCATTGACCTGGTATTGCAGTACCTCCAGGAACGGTGCACCCCTTCTTAACCCAGTTTCCAAAAGCAGAACTCGATTCACCTGATTCATATTAGCCCGATTAGCGAATTGAAATGAATTTTTATCTAACACACTTTTTACTTGCTTTATTCATCCAAATAGCAAACTCATCACCACTCAACTTCACCAACTCTGCTATGTCCCGTGCAGTATCTTGTTGTCAGTCTAATCTAGATCATGTGTAATTGAATGGAATAGATCCCTTTTGGACAAAGTGGAGTCAGATGCTGCAGTGACCACAGGTGTGAGAGGATCTACAATTGGCATCTGGTGTTATCTCTCTGCTTCCACTCCAAATAAAGTTACCTGTTGTTACCTGAACGTCAAATACTAAGAATGGGCGGCCTATGAAAGAATTAGTACTTTCATTAAGTATACTAAACCGGCTAATTGGGAATAGACAAACTGTAAAAAGCCCTCTGAGAAAGCCCCTCTCTAACCTTTGTTAGTAAGCTTTTCTGTAGCCTGCCTGTTGATGTATTTTCGGTTTGAACAGTGCACAACATGAAGAGACGGAACACTGGCGGCTTGTCACAATGCCCCCCGATGACATCACAATAGCGCTGCTGCCTAGAAAACAAGCTGCGCAGAAGAAGTTGTTCTTTGGGTGGGAGGGTGGGCTAGTGGAAGGAGGGGGCAATCTCTTTTTTTCCCGGGTGGTAGGGGGATGACAGGAGAAGGGAAGCGGGTGGTGAGAAAGGTACAGAGGGCAGGGTTTGGGGGCTGGGAAGGAAAGGGAAAAGATTAGGGTTTGGGGATGATGAAAGGGCTTTCTACGGGTAAGGATGGCAAAGGGTGGCAGTGACGGAAAGTCAGGCAACCTGTCCTGTCCGTCTTTTTGTATCGTGAATTGGAAAGACTGCAAGGGGGAGGGGAGTTGCTTGCGCCCTAAAGGAGGAGTTATTCAGATTCATTGCAGTGGGCGGCGGCTGCAAAACGCACCATTCTTCTTGTTTTTGCTCTGCAAAGCAGCCTTTTCAAGGGTTGGCTTGGGTGACAAAATGTCTTGTGTAGGCGTGGGTTTGTCTCCCTCTCGCTCTCTCTCCCTAAGATGTGTCCGGCATAGGCCAGGGTGCCACTCGAGGCCCAAACCAATTCTGGTTATCGCTTCTCGGCCTTTTGGCTAAGATCAAGTGTAGTATCTGTTCTTATCAGTTTAATATCTGATACGTCCCCTATCTGGGGACCATATATTAAATGGATTTTTAGAACAGGGAGATGGAAAAAGAGCTTGCTCTGTCCACTCCACGCATTGACCTGGTATTGCAGTACCTCCAGGAACGGTGCACCCCTTCTTAACCCAGTTTCCAAAAGCAGAACTCGATTCACCTGATTCATATTAGCCCGATTAGCGAATTGAAATGAATTTTTATCTAACACACTTTTTACTTGCTTTATTCATCCAAATAGCAAACTCATCACCACTCAACTTCACCAACTCTGCTATGTCCCGTGCAGTATCTTGTTGTCAGTCTAATCTAGATCATGTGTAATTGAATGGAATAGATCCCTTTTGGACAAAGTGGAGTCAGATGCTGCAGTGACCACAGGTGTGAGAGGATCTACAATTGGCATCTGGTGTTATCTCTCTGCTTCCACTCCAAATAAAGTTACCTGTTGTTACCTGAACGTCAAATACTAAGAATGGGCGGCCTATGAAAGAATTAGTACTTTCATTAAGTATACTAAACCGGCTAATTGGGAATAGACAAACTGTAAAAAGCCCTCTGAGAAAGCCCCTCTCTAACCTTTGTTAGTAAGCTTTTCTGTAGCCTGCCTGTTGATGTATTTTCGGTTTGAACAGTGCACAACATGAAGAGACGGAACACTGGCGGCTTGTCACAATGCCCCCCGATGACATCACAATAGCGCTGCTGCCTAGAAAACAAGCTGCGCAGAAGAAGTTGTTCTTTGGGTGGGAGGGTGGGCTAGTGGAAGGAGGGGGCAATCTCTTTTTTTCCCGGGTGGTAGGGGGATGACAGGAGAAGGGAAGCGGGTGGTGAGAAAGGTACAGAGGGCAGGGTTTGGGGGCTGGGAAGGAAAGGGAAAAGATTAGGGTTTGGGGATGATGAAAGGGCTTTCTACGGGTAAGGATGGCAAAGGGTGGCAGTGACGGAAAGTCAGGCAACCTGTCCTGTCCGTCTTTTTGTATCGTGAATTGGAAAGACTGCAAGGGGGAGGGGAGTTGCTTGCGCCCTAAAGGAGGAGTTATTCAGATTCATTGCAGTGGGCGGCGGCTGCAAAACGCACCATTCTTCTTGTTTTTGCTCTGCAAAGCAGCCTTTTCAAGGGTTGGCTTGGGTGACAAAATGTCTTGTGTAGGCGTGGGTTTGTCTCCCTCTCGCTCTCTCTCCCTAAGATGTGTCCGGCATAGGCCAGGGTGCCACTCGAGGCCCAAACCAATTCTGGTTATCGCTTCTCGGCCTTTTGGCTAAGATCAAGTGTAGTATCTGTTCTTATCAGTTTAATATCTGATACGTCCCCTATCTGGGGACCATATATTAAATGGATTTTTAGAACAGGGAGATGGAAAAAGAGCTTGCTCTGTCCACTCCACGCATTGACCTGGTATTGCAGTACCTCCAGGAACGGTGCACCCCTTCTTAACCCAGTTTCCAAAAGCAGAACTCGATTCACCTGATTCATATTAGCCCGATTAGCGAATTGAAATGAATTTTTATCTAACACACTTTTTACTTGCTTTATTCATCCAAATAGCAAACTCATCACCACTCAACTTCACCAACTCTGCTATGTCCCGTGCAGTATCTTGTTGTCAGTCTAATCTAGATCATGTGTAATTGAATGGAATAGATCCCTTTTGGACAAAGTGGAGTCAGATGCTGCAGTGACCACAGGTGTGAGAGGATCTACAATTGGCATCTGGTGTTATCTCTCTGCTTCCACTCCAAATAAAGTTACCTGTTGTTACCTGAACGTCAAATACTAAGAATGGGCGGCCTATGAAAGAATTAGTACTTTCATTAAGTATACTAAACCGGCTAATTGGGAATAGACAAACTGTAAAAAGCCCTCTGAGAAAGCCCCTCTCTAACCTTTGTTAGTAAGCTTTTCTGTAGCCTGCCTGTTGATGTATTTTCGGTTTGAACAGTGCACAACATGAAGAGACGGAACACTGGCGGCTTGTCACAATGCCCCCCGATGACATCACAATAGCGCTGCTGCCTAGAAAACAAGCTGCGCAGAAGAAGTTGTTCTTTGGGTGGGAGGGTGGGCTAGTGGAAGGAGGGGGCAATCTCTTTTTTTCCCGGGTGGTAGGGGGATGACAGGAGAAGGGAAGCGGGTGGTGAGAAAGGTACAGAGGGCAGGGTTTGGGGGCTGGGAAGGAAAGGGAAAAGATTAGGGTTTGGGGATGATGAAAGGGCTTTCTACGGGTAAGGATGGCAAAGGGTGGCAGTGACGGAAAGTCAGGCAACCTGTCCTGTCCGTCTTTTTGTATCGTGAATTGGAAAGACTGCAAGGGGGAGGGGAGTTGCTTGCTCCCTAAAGGAGGAGTTATTCAGATTCATTGCAGTGGGCGGCGGCTGCAAAACGCACCATTCTTCTTGTTTTTGCTCTGCAAAGCAGCCTTTTCAAGGGTTGGCTTGGGTGACAAAATGTCTTGTGTAGGCGTGGGTTTGTCTCCCTCTCGCTCTCTCTCCCTAAGATGTGTCCGGCATAGGCCAGGGTGCCACTCGAGGCCCAAACCAATTCTGGTTATCGCTTCTCGGCCTTTTGGCTAAGATCAAGTGTAGTATCTGTTCTTATCAGTTTAATATCTGATACGTCCCCTATCTGGGGACCATATATTAAATGGATTTTTAGAACAGGGAGATGGAAAAAGAGCTTGCTCTGTCCACTCCACGCATTGACCTGGTATTGCAGTACCTCCAGGAACGGTGCACCCCTTCTTAACCCAGTTTCCAAAAGCAGAACTCGATTCACCTGATTCATATTAGCCCGATTAGCGAATTGAAATGAATTTTTATCTAACACACTTTTTACTTGCTTTATTCATCCAAATAGCAAACTCATCACCACTCAACTTCACCAACTCTGCTATGTCCCGTGCAGTATCTTGTTGTCAGTCTAATCTAGATCATGTGTAATTGAATGGAATAGATCCCTTTTGGACAAAGTGGAGTCAGATGCTGCAGTGACCACAGGTGTGAGAGGATCTACAATTGGCATCTGGTGTTATCTCTCTGCTTCCACTCCAAATAAAGTTACCTGTTGTTACCTGAACGTCAAATACTAAGAATGGGCGGCCTATGAAAGAATTAGTACTTTCATTAAGTATACTAAACCGGCTAATTGGGAATAGACAAACTGTAAAAAGCCCTCTGAGAAAGCCCCTCTCTAACCTTTGTTAGTAAGCTTTTCTGTAGCCTGCCTGTTGATGTATTTTCGGTTTGAACAGTGCACAACATGAAGAGACGGAACACTGGCGGCTTGTCACAATGCCCCCCGATGACATCACAATAGCGCTGCTGCCTAGAAAACAAGCTGCGCAGAAGAAGTTGTTCTTTGGGTGGGAGGGTGGGCTAGTGGAAGGAGGGGGCAATCTCTTTTTTTCCCGGGTGGTAGGGGGATGACAGGAGAAGGGAAGCGGGTGGTGAGAAAGGTACAGAGGGCAGGGTTTGGGGGCTGGGAAGGAAAGGGAAAAGATTAGGGTTTGGGGATGATGAAAGGGCTTTCTACGGGTAAGGATGGCAAAGGGTGGCAGTGACGGAAAGTCAGGCAACCTGTCCTGTCCGTCTTTTTGTATCGTGAATTGGAAAGACTGCAAGGGGGAGGGGAGTTGCTTGCGCCCTAAAGGAGGAGTTATTCAGATTCATTGCAGTGGGCGGCGGCTGCAAAACGCACCATTCTTCTTGTTTTTGCTCTGCAAAGCAGCCTTTTCAAGGGTTGGCTTGGGTGACAAAATGTCTTGTGTAGGCGTGGGTTTGTCTCCCTCTCGCTCTCTCTCCCTAAGATGTGTCCGGCATAGGCCAGGGTGCCACTCGAGGCCCAAACCAATTCTGGTTATCGCTTCTCGGCCTTTTGGCTAAGATCAAGTGTAGTATCTGTTCTTATCAGTTTAATATCTGATACGTCCCCTATCTGGGGACCATATATTAAATGGATTTTTAGAACAGGGAGATGGAAAAAGAGCTTGCTCTGTCCACTCCACGCATTGACCTGGTATTGCAGTACCTCCAGGAACGGTGCACCCCTTCTTAACCCAGTTTCCAAAAGCAGAACTCGATTCACCTGATTCATATTAGCCCGATTAGCGAATTGAAATGAATTTTTATCTAACACACTTTTTACTTGCTTTATTCATCCAAATAGCAAACTCATCACCACTCAACTTCACCAACTCTGCTATGTCCCGTGCAGTATCTTGTTGTCAGTCTAATCTAGATCATGTGTAATTGAATGGAATAGATCCCTTTTGGACAAAGTGGAGTCAGATGCTGCAGTGACCACAGGTGTGAGAGGATCTACAATTGGCATCTGGTGTTATCTCTCTGCTTCCACTCCAAATAAAGTTACCTGTTGTTATCTGAACGTCAAATACTAAGAATGGGCGGCCTATGAAAGAATTAGTACTTTCATTAAGTATACTAAACCGGCTAATTGGGAATAGACAAACTGTAAAAAGCCCTCTGAGAAAGCCCCTCTCTAACCTTTGTTAGTAAGCTTTTCTGTAGCCTGCCTGTTGATGTATTTTCGGTTTGAACAGTGCACAACATGAAGAGACGGAACACTGGCGGCTTGTCACAATGCCCCCCGATGACATCACAATAGCGCTGCTGCCTAGAAAACAAGCTGCGCAGAAGAAGTTGTTCTTTGGGTGGGAGGGTGGGCTAGTGGAAGGAGGGGGCAATCTCTTTTTTTCCCGGGTGGTAGGGGGATGACAGGAGAAGGGAAGCGGGTGGTGAGAAAGGTACAGAGGGCAGGGTTTGGGGGCTGGGAAGGAAAGGGAAAAGATTAGGGTTTGGGGATGATGAAAGGGCTTTCTACGGGTAAGGATGGCAAAGGGTGGCAGTGACGGAAAGTCAGGCAACCTGTCCTGTCCGTCTTTTTGTATCGTGAATTGGAAAGACTGCAAGGGGGAGGGGAGTTGCTTGCGCCCTAAAGGAGGAGTTATTCAGATTCATTGCAGTGGGCGGCGGCTGCAAAACGCACCATTCTTCTTGTTTTTGCTCTGCAAAGCAGCCTTTTCAAGGGTTGGCTTGGGTGACAAAATGTCTTGTGTAGGCGTGGGTTTGTCTCCCTCTCGCTCTCTCTCCCTAAGATGTGTCCGGCATAGGCCAGGGTGCCACTCGAGGCCCAAACCAATTCTGGTTATCGCTTCTCGGCCTTTTGGCTAAGATCAAGTGTAGTATCTGTTCTTATCAGTTTAATATCTGATACGTCCCCTATCTGGGGACCATATATTAAATGGATTTTTAGAACAGGGAGATGGAAAAAGAGCTTGCTATGTCCACTCCACGCATTGACCTGGTATTGCAGTACCTCCAGGAACGGTGCACCCCTTCTTAACCCAGTTTCCAAAAGCAGAACTCGATTCACCTGATTCATATTAGCCCGATTAGCGAATTGAAATGAATTTTTATCTAACACACTTTTTACTTGCTTTATTCATCCAAATAGCAAACTCATCACCACTCAACTTCACCAACTCTGCTATGTCCCGTGCAGTATCTTGTTGTCAGTCTAATCTAGATCATGTGTAATTGAATGGAATAGATCCCTTTTGGACAAAGTGGAGTCAGATGCTGCAGTGACCACAGGTGTGAGAGGATCTACAATTGGCATCTGGTGTTATCTCTCTGCTTCCACTCCAAATAAAGTTACCTGATGTTACCTGAACGTCAAATACTAAGAATGGGCGGCCTATGAAAGAATTAGTACTTTCATTAAGTATACTAAACCGGCTAATTGGGAATAGACAAACTGTAAAAAGCCCTCTGAGAAAGCCCCTCTCTAACCTTTGTTAGTAAGCTTTTCTGTAGCCTGCCTGTTGATGTATTTTCGGTTTGAACAGTGCACAACATGAAGAGACGGAACACTGGCGGCTTGTCACAATGCCCCCCGATGACATCACAATAGCGCTGCTGCCTAGAAAACAAGCTGCGCAGAAGAAGTTGTTCTTTGGGTGGGAGGGTGGGCTAGTGGAAGGAGGGGGCAATCTCTTTTTTTCCCGGGTGGTAGGGGGATGACAGGAGAAGGGAAGCGGGTGGTGAGAAAGGTACAGAGGGCAGGGTTTGGGGGCTGGGAAGGAAAGGGAAAAGATTAGGGTTTGGGGATGATGAAAGGGCTTTCTACGGGTAAGGATGGCAAAGGGTGGCAGTGACGGAAAGTCAGGCAACCTGTCCTGTCCGTCTTTTTGTATCGTGAATTGGAAAGACTGCAAGGGGGAGGGGAGTTGCTTGCGCCCTAAAGGAGGAGTTATTCAGATTCATTGCAGTGGGCGGCGGCTGCAAAACGCACCATTCTTCTTGTTTTTGCTCTGCAAAGCAGCCTTTTCAAGGGTTGGCTTGGGTGACAAAATGTCTTGTGTAGGCGTGGGTTTGTCTCCCTCTCGCTCTCTCTCCCTAAGATGTGTCCGGCATAGGCCAGGGTGCCACTCGAGGCCCAAACCAATTCTGGTTATCGCTTCTCGGCCTTTTGGCTAAGATCAAGTGTAGTATCTGTTCTTATCAGTTTAATATCTGATACGTCCCCTATCTGGGGACCATATATTAAATGGATTTTTAGAACAGGGAGATGGAAAAAGAGCTTGCTCTGTCCACTCCACGCATTGACCTGGTATTGCAGTACCTCCAGGAACGGTGCACCCCTTCTTAACCCAGTTTCCAAAAGCAGAACTCGATTCACCTGATTCATATTAGCCCGATTAGCGAATTGAAATGAATTTTTATCTAACACACTTTTTACTTGCTTTATTCATCCAAATAGCAAACTCATCACCACTCAACTTCACCAACTCTGCTATGTCCCGTGCAGTATCTTGTTGTCAGTCTAATCTAGATCATGTGTAATTGAATGGAATAGATCCCTTTTGGACAAAGTGGAGTCAGATGCTGCAGTGACCACAGGTGTGAGAGGATCTACAATTGGCATCTGGTGTTATCTCTCTGCTTCCACTCCAAATAAAGTTACCTGTTGTTACCTGAACGTCAAATACTAAGAATGGGCGGCCTATGAAAGAATTAGTACTTTCATTAAGTATACTAAACCGGCTAATTGGGAATAGACAAACTGTAAAAAGCCCTCTGAGAAAGCCCCTCTCTAACCTTTGTTAGTAAGCTTTTCTGTAGCCTGCCTGTTGATGTATTTTCGGTTTGAACAGTGCACAACATGAAGAGACGGAACACTGGCGGCTTGTCACAATGCCCCCCGATGACATCACAATAGCGCTGCTGCCTAGAAAACAAGCTGCGCAGAAGAAGTTGTTCTTTGGGTGGGAGGGTGGGCTAGTGGAAGGAGGGGGCAATCTCTTTTTTTCCCGGGTGGTAGGGGGATGACAGGAGAAGGGAAGCGGGTGGTGAGAAAGGTACAGAGGGCAGGGTTTGGGGGCTGGGAAGGAAAGGGAAAAGATTAGGGTTTGGGGATGATGAAAGGGCTTTCTACGGGTAAGGATGGCAAAGGGTGGCAGTGACGGAAAGTCAGGCAACCTGTCCTGTCCGTCTTTTTGTATCGTGAATTGGAAAGACTGCAAGGGGGAGGGGAGTTGCTTGCGCCCTAAAGGAGGAGTTATTCAGATTCATTGCAGTGGGCGGCGGCTGCAAAACGCACCATTCTTCTTGTTTTTGCTCTGCAAAGCAGCCTTTTCAAGGGTTGGCTTGGGTGACAAAATGTCTTGTGTAGGCGTGGGTTTGTCTCCCTCTCGCTCTCTCTCCCTAAGATGTGTCCGGCATAGGCCAGGGTGCCACTCGAGGCCCAAACCAATTCTGGTTATCGCTTCTCGGCCTTTTGGCTAAGATCAAGTGTAGTATCTGTTCTTATCAGTTTAATATCTGATACGTCCCCTATCTGGGGACCATATATTAAATGGATTTTTAGAACAGGGAGATGGAAAAAGAGCTTGCTCTGTCCACTCCACGCATTGACCTGGTATTGCAGTACCTCCAGGAACGGTGCACCCCTTCTTAACCCAGTTTCCAAAAGCAGAACTCGATTCACCTGATTCATATTAGCCCGATTAGCGAATTGAAATGAATTTTTATCTAACACACTTTTTACTTGCTTTATTCATCCAAATAGCAAACTCATCACCACTCAACTTCACCAACTCTGCTATGTCCCGTGCAGTATTTTGTTGTCAGTCTAATCTAGATCATGTGTAATTGAATGGAATAGATCCCTTTTGGACAAAGTGGAGTCAGATGCTGCAGTGACCACAGGTGTGAGAGGATCTACAATTGGCATCTGGTGTTATCTCTCTGCTTCCACTCCAAATAAAGTTACCTGTTGTTACCTGAACGTCAAATACTAAGAATGGGCGGCCTATGAAAGAATTAGTACTTTCATTAAGTATACTAAACCGGCTAATTGGGAATAGACAAACTGTAAAAAGCCCTCTGAGAAAGCCCCTCTCTAACCTTTGTTAGTAAGCTTTTCTGTAGCCTGCCTGTTGATGTATTTTCGGTTTGAACAGTGCACAACATGAAGAGACGGAACACTGGCGGCTTGTCACAATGCCCCCCGATGACATCACAATAGCGCTGCTGCCTAGAAAACAAGCTGCGCAGAAGAAGTTGTTCTTTGGGTGGGAGGGTGGGCTAGTGGAAGGAGGGGGCAATCTCTTTTTTTCCCGGGTGGTAGGGGGATGACAGGAGAAGGGAAGCGGGTGGTGAGAAAGGTACAGAGGGCAGGGTTTGGGGGCTGGGAAGGAAAGGGAAAAGATTAGGGTTTGGGGATGATGAAAGGGCTTTCTACGGGTAAGGATGGCAAAGGGTGGCAGTGACGGAAAGTCAGGCAACCTGTCCTGTCCGTCTTTTTGTATCGTGAATTGGAAAGACTGCAAGGGGGAGGGGAGTTGCTTGCGCCCTAAAGGAGGAGTTATTCAGATTCATTGCAGTGGGCGGCGGCTGCAAAACGCACCATTCTTCTTGTTTTTGCTCTGCAAAGCAGCCTTTTCAAGGGTTGGCTTGGGTGACAAAATGTCTTGTGTAGGCGTGGGTTTGTCTCCCTCTCGCTCTCTCTCCCTAAGATGTGTCCGGCATAGGCCAGGGTGCCACTCGAGGCCCAAACCAATTCTGGTTATCGCTTCTCGGCCTTTTGGCTAAGATCAAGTGTAGTATCTGTTCTTATCAGTTTAATATCTGATACGTCCCCTATCTGGGGACCATATATTAAATGGATTTTTAGAACAGGGAGATGGAAAAAGAGCTTGCTCTGTCCACTCCACGCATTGACCTGGTATTGCAGTACCTCCAGGAACGGTGCACCCCTTCTTAACCCAGTTTCCAAAAGCAGAACTCGATTCACCTGATTCATATTAGCCCGATTAGCGAATTGAAATGAATTTTTATCTAACACACTTTTTACTTGCTTTATTCATCCAAATAGCAAACTCATCACCACTCAACTTCACCAACTCTGCTATGTCCCGTGCAGTATCTTGTTGTCAGTCTAATCTAGATCATGTGTAATTGAATGGAATAGATCCCTTTTGGACAAAGTGGAGTCAGATGCTGCAGTGACCACAGGTGTGAGAGGATCTACAATTGGCATCTGGTGTTATCTCTCTGCTTCCACTCCAAATAAAGTTACCTGTTGTTACCTGAACGTCAAATACTAAGAATGGGCGGCCTATGAAAGAATTAGTACTTTCATTAAGTATACTAAACCGGCTAATTGGGAATAGACAAACTGTAAAAAGCCCTCTGAGAAAGCCCCTCTCTAACCTTTGTTAGTAAGCTTTTCTGTAGCCTGCCTGTTGATGTATTTTCGGTTTGAACAGTGCACAACATGAAGAGACGGAACACTGGCGGCTTGTCACAATGCCCCCCGATGACATCACAATAGCGCTGCTGCCTAGAAAACAAGCTGCGCAGAAGAAGTTGTTCTTTGGGTGGGAGGGTGGGCTAGTGGAAGGAGGGGGCAATCTCTTTTTTTCCCGGGTGGTAGGGGGATGACAGGAGAAGGGAAGCGGGTGGTGAGAAAGGTACAGAGGGCAGGGTTTGGGGGCTGGGAAGGAAAGGGAAAAGATTAGGGTTTGGGGATGATGAAAGGGCTTTCTACGGGTAAGGATGGCAAAGGGTGGCAGTGACGGAAAGTCAGGCAACCTGTCCTGTCCGTCTTTTTGTATCGTGAATTGGAAAGACTGCAAGGGGGAGGGGAGTTGCTTGCGCCCTAAAGGAGGAGTTATTCAGATTCATTGCAGTGGGCGGCGGCTGCAAAACGCACCATTCTTCTTGTTTTTGCTCTGCAAAGCAGCCTTTTCAAGGGTTGGCTTGGGTGACAAAATGTCTTGTGTAGGCGTGGGTTTGTCTCCCTCTCGCTCTCTCTCCCTAAGATGTGTCCGGCATAGGCCAGGGTGCCACTCGAGGCCCAAACCAATTCTGGTTATCGCTTCTCGGCCTTTTGGCTAAGATCAAGTGTAGTATCTGTTCTTATCAGTTTAATATCTGATACGTCCCCTATCTGGGGACCATATATTAAATGGATTTTTAGAACAGGGAGATGGAAAAAGAGCTTGCTCTGTCCACTCCACGCATTGACCTGGTATTGCAGTACCTCCAGGAACGGTGCACCCCTTCTTAACCCAGTTTCCAAAAGCAGAACTCGATTCACCTGATTCATATTAGCCCGATTAGCGAATTGAAATGAATTTTTATCTAACACACTTTTTACTTGCTTTATTCATCCAAATAGCAAACTCATCACCACTCAACTTCACCAACTCTGCTATGTCCCGTGCAGTATCTTGTTGTCAGTCTAATCTAGATCATGTGTAATTGAATGGAATAGATCCCTTTTGGACAAAGTGGAGTCAGATGCTGCAGTGACCACAGGTGTGAGAGGATCTACAATTGGCATCTGGTGTTATCTCTCTGCTTCCACTCCAAATAAAGTTACCTGTTGTTACCTGAACGTCAAATACTAAGAATGGGCGGCCTATGAAAGAATTAGTACTTTCATTAAGTATACTAAACCGGCTAATTGGGAATAGACAAACTGTAAAAAGCCCTCTGAGAAAGCCCCTCTCTAACCTTTGTTAGTAAGCTTTTCTGTAGCCTGCCTGTTGATGTATTTTCGGTTTGAACAGTGCACAACATGAAGAGACGGAACACTGGCGGCTTGTCACAATGCCCCCCGATGACATCACAATAGCGCTGCTGCCTAGAAAACAAGCTGCGCAGAAGAAGTTGTTCTTTGGGTGGGAGGGTGGGCTAGTGGAAGGAGGGGGCAATCTCTTTTTTTCCCGGGTGGTAGGGGGATGACAGGAGAAGGGAAGCGGGTGGTGAGAAAGGTACAGAGGGCAGGGTTTGGGGGCTGGGAAGGAAAGGGAAAAGATTAGGGTTTGGGGATGATGAAAGGGCTTTCTACGGGTAAGGATGGCAAAGGGTGGCAGTGACGGAAAGTCAGGCAACCTGTCCTGTCCGTCTTTTTGTATCGTGAATTGGAAAGACTGCAAGGGGGAGGGGAGTTGCTTGCGCCCTAAAGGAGGAGTTATTCAGATTCATTGCAGTGGGCGGCGGCTGCAAAACGCACCATTCTTCTTGTTTTTGCTCTGCAAAGCAGCCTTTTCAAGGGTTGGCTTGGGTGACAAAATGTCTTGTGTAGGCGTGGGTTTGTCTCCCTCTCGCTCTCTCTCCCTAAGATGTGTCCGGCATAGGCCAGGGTGCCACTCGAGGCCCAAACCAATTCTGGTTATCGCTTCTCGGCCTTTTGGCTAAGATCAAGTGTAGTATCTGTTCTTATCAGTTTAATATCTGATACGTCCCCTATCTGGGGACCATATATTAAATGGATTTTTAGAACAGGGAGATGGAAAAAGAGCTTGCTCTGTCCACTCCACGCATTGACCTGGTATTGCAGTACCTCCAGGAACGGTGCACCCCTTCTTAACCCAGTTTCCAAAAGCAGAACTCGATTCACCTGATTCATATTAGCCCGATTAGCGAATTGAAATGAATTTTTATCTAACACACTTTTTACTTGCTTTATTCATCCAAATAGCAAACTCATCACCACTCAACTTCACCAACTCTGCTATGTCCCGTGCAGTATCTTGTTGTCAGTCTAATCTAGATCATGTGTAATTGAATGGAATAGATCCCTTTTGGACAAAGTGGAGTCAGATGCTGCAGTGACCACAGGTGTGAGAGGATCTACAATTGGCATCTGGTGTTATCTCTCTGCTTCCACTCCAAATAAAGTTACCTGTTGTTACCTGAACGTCAAATACTAAGAATGGGCGGCCTATGAAAGAATTAGTACTTTCATTAAGTATACTAAACCGGCTAATTGGGAATAGACAAACTGTAAAAAGCCCTCTGAGAAAGCCCCTCTCTAACCTTTGTTAGTAAGCTTTTCTGTAGCCTGCCTGTTGATGTATTTTCGGTTTGAACAGTGCACAACATGAAGAGACGGAACACTGGCGGCTTGTCACAATGCCCCCCGATGACATCACAATAGCGCTGCTGCCTAGAAAACAAGCTGCGCAGAAGAAGTTGTTCTTTGGGTGGGAGGGTGGGCTAGTGGAAGGAGGGGGCAATCTCTTTTTTTCCCGGGTGGTAGGGGGATGACAGGAGAAGGGAAGCGGGTGGTGAGAAAGGTACAGAGGGCAGGGTTTGGGGGCTGGGAAGGAAAGGGAAAAGATTAGGGTTTGGGGATGATGAAAGGGCTTTCTACGGGTAAGGATGGCAAAGGGTGGCAGTGACGGAAAGTCAGGCAACCTGTCCTGTCCGTCTTTTTGTATCGTGAATTGGAAAGACTGCAAGGGGGAGGGGAGTTGCTTGCG
The DNA here is from genome assembly GCF_048569485.1 of Anomaloglossus baeobatrachus. Taxonomy (NCBI): domain Eukaryota; kingdom Metazoa; phylum Chordata; class Amphibia; order Anura; family Aromobatidae; genus Anomaloglossus; species Anomaloglossus baeobatrachus. The sequence goes on along the minus strand of NW_027445153.1, from coordinate 36,507 downwards.
CCCTAAAGGAGGAGTTATTCAGATTCATTGCAGTGGGCGGCGGCTGCAAAACGCACCATTCTTCTTGTTTTTGCTCTGCAAAGCAGCCTTTTCAAGGGTTGGCTTGGGTGACAAAATGTCTTGTGTAGGCGTGGGTTTGTCTCCCTCTCGCTCTCTCTCCCTAAGATGTGTCCGGCATAGGCCAGGGTGCCACTCGAGGCCCAAACCAATTCTGGTTATCGCTTCTCGGCCTTTTGGCTAAGATCAAGTGTAGTATCTGTTCTTATCAGTTTAATATCTGATACGTCCCCTATCTGGGGACCATATATTAAATGGATTTTTAGAACAGGGAGATGGAAAAAGAGCTTGCTCTGTCCACTCCACGCATTGACCTGGTATTGCAGTACCTCCAGGAACGGTGCACCCCTTCTTAACCCAGTTTCCAAAAGCAGAACTCGATTCACCTGATTCATATTAGCCCGATTAGCGAATTGAAATGAATTTTTATCTAACACACTTTTTACTTGCTTTATTCATCCAAATAGCAAACTCATCACCACTCAACTTCACCAACTCTGCTATGTCCCGTGCAGTATCTTGTTGTCAGTCTAATCTAGATCATGTGTAATTGAATGGAATAGATCCCTTTTGGACAAAGTGGAGTCAGATGCTGCAGTGACCACAGGTGTGAGAGGATCTACAATTGGCATCTGGTGTTATCTCTCTGCTTCCACTCCAAATAAAGTTACCTGTTGTTACCTGAACGTCAAATACTAAGAATGGGCGGCCTATGAAAGAATTAGTACTTTCATTAAGTATACTAAACCGGCTAATTGGGAATAGACAAACTGTAAAAAGCCCTCTGAGAAAGCCCCTCTCTAACCTTTGTTAGTAAGCTTTTCTGTAGCCTGCCTGTTGATGTATTTTCGGTTTGAACAGTGCACAACATGAAGAGACGGAACACTGGCGGCTTGTCACAATGCCCCCCGATGACATCACAATAGCGCTGCTGCCTAGAAAACAAGCTGCGCAGAAGAAGTTGTTCTTTGGGTGGGAGGGTGGGCTAGTGGAAGGAGGGGGCAATCTCTTTTTTTCCCGGGTGGTAGGGGGATGACAGGAGAAGGGAAGCGGGTGGTGAGAAAGGTACAGAGGGCAGGGTTTGGGGGCTGGGAAGGAAAGGGAAAAGATTAGGGTTTGGGGATGATGAAAGGGCTTTCTACGGGTAAGGATGGCAAAGGGTGGCAGTGACGGAAAGTCAGGCAACCTGTCCTGTCCGTCTTTTTGTATCGTGAATTGGAAAGACTGCAAGGGGGAGGGGAGTTGCTTGCGCCCTAAAGGAGGAGTTATTCAGATTCATTGCAGTGGGCGGCGGCTGCAAAACGCACCATTCTTCTTGTTTTTGCTCTGCAAAGCAGCCTTTTCAAGGGTTGGCTTGGGTGACAAAATGTCTTGTGTAGGCGTGGGTTTGTCTCCCTCTCGCTCTCTCTCCCTAAGATGTGTCCGGCATAGGCCAGGGTGCCACTCGAGGCCCAAACCAATTCTGGTTATCGCTTCTCGGCCTTTTGGCTAAGATCAAGTGTAGTATCTGTTCTTATCAGTTTAATATCTGATACGTCCCCTATCTGGGGACCATATATTAAATGGATTTTTAGAACAGGGAGATGGAAAAAGAGCTTGCTCTGTCCACTCCACGCATTGACCTGGTATTGCAGTACCTCCAGGAACGGTGCACCCCTTCTTAACCCAGTTTCCAAAAGCAGAACTCGATTCACCTGATTCATATTAGCCCGATTAGCGAATTGAAATGAATTTTTATCTAACACACTTTTTACTTGCTTTATTCATCCAAATAGCAAACTCATCACCACTCAACTTCACCAACTCTCCTATGTCCCGTGCAGTATCTTGTTGTCAGTCTAATCTAGATCATGTGTAATTGAATGGAATAGATCCCTTTTGGACAAAGTGGAGTCAGATGCTGCAGTGACCACAGGTGTGAGAGGATCTACAATTGGCATCTGGTGTTATCTCTCTGCTTCCACTCCAAATAAAGTTACCTGTTGTTACCTGAACGTCAAATACTAAGAATGGGCGGCCTATGAAAGAATTAGTACTTTCATTAAGTATACTAAACCGGCTAATTGGGAATAGACAAACTGTAAAAAGCCCTCTGAGAAAGCCCCTCTCTAACCTTTGTTAGTAAGCTTTTCTGTAGCCTGCCTGTTGATGTATTTTCGGTTTGAACAGTGCACAACATGAAGAGACGGAACACTGGCGGCTTGTCACAATGCCCCCCGATGACATCACAATAGCGCTGCTGCCTAGAAAACAAGCTGCGCAGAAGAAGTTGTTCTTTGGGTGGGAGGGTGGGCTAGTGGAAGGAGGGGGCAATCTCTTTTTTTCCCGGGTGGTAGGGGGATGACAGGAGAAGGGAAGCGGGTGGTGAGAAAGGTACAGAGGGCAGGGTTTGGGGGCTGGGAAGGAAAGGGAAAAGATTAGGGTTTGGGGATGATGAAAGGGCTTTCTACGGGTAAGGATGGCAAAGGGTGGCAGTGACGGAAAGTCAGGCAACCTGTCCTGTCCGTCTTTTTGTATCGTGAATTGGAAAGACTGCAAGGGGGAGGGGAGTTGCTTGCGCCCTAAAGGAGGAGTTATTCAGATTCATTGCAGTGGGCGGCGGCTGCAAAACGCACCATTCTTCTTGTTTTTGCTCTGCAAAGCAGCCTTTTCAAGGGTTGGCTTGGGTGACAAAATGTCTTGTGTAGGCGTGGGTTTGTCTCCCTCTCGCTCTCTCTCCCTAAGATGTGTCCGGCATAGGCCAGGGTGCCACTCGAGGCCCAAACCAATTCTGGTTATCGCTTCTCGGCCTTTTGGCTAAGATCAAGTGTAGTATCTGTTCTTATCAGTTTAATATCTGATACGTCCCCTATCTGGGGACCATATATTAAATGGATTTTTAGAACAGGGAGATGGAAAAAGAGCTTGCTCTGTCCACTCCACGCATTGACCTGGTATTGCAGTACCTCCAGGAACGGTGCACCCCTTCTTAACCCAGTTTCCAAAAGCAGAACTCGATTCACCTGATTCATATTAGCCCGATTAGCGAATTGAAATGAATTTTTATCTAACACACTTTTTACTTGCTTTATTCATCCAAATAGCAAACTCATCACCACTCAACTTCACCAACTCTGCTATGTCCCGTGCAGTATCTTGTTGTCAGTCTAATCTAGATCATGTGTAATTGAATGGAATAGATCCCTTTTGGACAAAGTGGAGTCAGATGCTGCAGTGACCACAGGTGTGAGAGGATCTACAATTGGCATCTGGTGTTATCTCTCTGCTTCCACTCCAAATAAAGTTACCTGTTGTTACCTGAACGTCAAATACTAAGAATGGGCGGCCTATGAAAGAATTAGTACTTTCATTAAGTATACTAAACCGGCTAATTGGGAATAGACAAACTGTAAAAAGCCCTCTGAGAAAGCCCCTCTCTAACCTTTGTTAGTAAGCTTTTCTGTAGCCTGCCTGTTGATGTATTTTCGGTTTGAACAGTGCACAACATGAAGAGACGGAACACTGGCGGCTTGTCACAATGCCCCCCGATGACATCACAATAGCGCTGCTGCCTAGAAAACAAGCTGCGCAGAAGAAGTTGTTCTTTGGGTGGGAGGGTGGGCTAGTGGAAGGAGGGGGCAATCTCTTTTTTTCCCGGGTGGTAGGGGGATGACAGGAGAAGGGAAGCGGGTGGTGAGAAAGGTACAGAGGGCAGGGTTTGGGGGCTGGGAAGGAAAGGGAAAAGATTAGGGTTTGGGGATGATGAAAGGGCTTTCTACGGGTAAGGATGGCAAAGGGTGGCAGTGACGGAAAGTCAGGCAACCTGTCCTGTCCGTCTTTTTGTATCGTGAATTGGAAAGACTGCAAGGGGGAGGGGAGTTGCTTGCGCCCTAAAGGAGGAGTTATTCAGATTCATTGCAGTGGGCGGCGGCTGCAAAACGCACCATTCTTCTTGTTTTTGCTCTGCAAAGCAGCCTTTTCAAGGGTTGGCTTGGGTGACAAAATGTCTTGTGTAGGCGTGGGTTTGTCTCCCTCTCGCTCTCTCTCCCTAAGATGTGTCCGGCATAGGCCAGGGTGCCACTCGAGGCCCAAACCAATTCTGGTTATCGCTTCTCGGCCTTTTGGCTAAGATCAAGTGTAGTATCTGTTCTTATCAGTTTAATATCTGATACGTCCCCTATCTGGGGACCATATATTAAATGGATTTTTAGAACAGGGAGATGGAAAAAGAGCTTGCTCTGTCCACTCCACGCATTGACCTGGTATTGCAGTACCTCCAGGAACGGTGCACCCCTTCTTAACCCAGTTTCCAAAAGCAGAACTCGATTCACCTGATTCATATTAGCCCGATTAGCGAATTGAAATGAATTTTTATCTAACACACTTTTTACTTGCTTTATTCATCCAAATAGCAAACTCATCACCACTCAACTTCACCAACTCTGCTATGTCCCGTGCAGTATCTTGTTGTCAGTCTAATCTAGATCATGTGTAATTGAATGGAATAGATCCCTTTTGGACAAAGTGGAGTCAGATGCTGCAGTGACCACAGGTGTGAGAGGATCTACAATTGGCATCTGGTGTTATCTCTCTGCTTCCACTCCAAATAAAGTTACCTGTTGTTACCTGAACGTCAAATACTAAGAATGGGCGGCCTATGAAAGAATTAGTACTTTCATTAAGTATACTAAACCGGCTAATTGGGAATAGACAAACTGTAAAAAGCCCTCTGAGAAAGCCCCTCTCTAACCTTTGTTAGTAAGCTTTTCTGTAGCCTGCCTGTTGATGTATTTTCGGTTTGAACAGTGCACAACATGAAGAGACGGAACACTGGCGGCTTGTCACAATGCCCCCCGATGACATCACAATAGCGCTGCTGCCTAGAAAACAAGCTGCGCAGAAGAAGTTGTTCTTTGGGTGGGAGGGTGGGCTAGTGGAAGGAGGGGGCAATCTCTTTTTTTCCCGGGTGGTAGGGGGATGACAGGAGAAGGGAAGCGGGTGGTGAGAAAGGTACAGAGGGCAGGGTTTGGGGGCTGGGAAGGAAAGGGAAAAGATTAGGGTTTGGGGATGATGAAAGGGCTTTCTACGGGTAAGGATGGCAAAGGGTGGCAGTGACGGAAAGTCAGGCAACCTGTCCTGTCCGTCTTTTTGTATCGTGAATTGGAAAGACTGCAAGGGGGAGGGGAGTTGCTTGCGCCCTAAAGGAGGAGTTATTCAGCTTCATTGCAGTGGGCGGCGGCTGCAAAACGCACCATTCTTCTTGTTTTTGCTCTGCAAAGCAGCCTTTTCAAGGGTTGGCTTGGGTGACAAAATGTCTTGTGTAGGCGTGGGTTTGTCTCCCTCTCGCTCTCTCTCCCTAAGATGTGTCCGGCATAGGCCAGGGTGCCACTCGAGGCCCAAACCAATTCTGGTTATCGCTTCTCGGCCTTTTGGCTAAGATCAAGTGTAGTATCTGTTCTTATCAGTTTAATATCTGATACGTCCCCTATCTGGGGACCATATATTAAATGGATTTTTAGAACAGGGAGATGGAAAAAGAGCTTGCTCTGTCCACTCCACGCATTGACCTGGTATTGCAGTACCTCCAGGAACGGTGCACCCCTTCTTAACCCAGTTTCCAAAAGCAGAACTCGATTCACCTGATTCATATTAGCCCGATTAGCGAATTGAAATGAATTTTTACCTAACACACTTTTTACTTGCTTTATTCATCCAAATAGCAAACTCATCACCACTCAACTTCACCAACTCTGCTATGTCCCGTGCAGTATCTTGTTGTCAGTCTAATCTAGATCATGTGTAATTGAATGGAATAGATCCCTTTTGGACAAAGTGGAGTCAGATGCTGCAGTGACCACAGGTGTGAGAGGATCTACAATTGGCATCTGGTGTTATCTCTCTGCTTCCACTCCAAATAAAGTTACCTGTTGTTACCTGAACGTCAAATACTAAGAATGGGCGGCCTATGAAAGAATTAGTACTTTCATTAAGTATACTAAACCGGCTAATTGGGAATAGACAAACTGTAAAAAGCCCTCTGAGAAAGCCCCTCTCTAACCTTTGTTAGTAAGCTTTTCTGTAGCCTGCCTGTTGATGTATTTTCGGTTTGAACAGTGCACAACATGAAGAGACGGAACACTGGCGGCTTGTCACAATGCCCCCCGATGACATCACAATAGCGCTGCTGCCTAGAAAACAAGCTGCGCAGAAGAAGTTGTTCTTTGGGTGGGAGGGTGGGCTAGTGGAAGGAGGGGGCAATCTCTTTTTTTCCCGGGTGGTAGGGGGATGACAGGAGAAGGGAAGCGGGTGGTGAGAAAGGTACAGAGGGCAGGGTTTGGGGGCTGGGAAGGAAAGGGAAAAGATTAGGGTTTGGGGATGATGAAAGGGCTTTCTACGGGTAAGGATGGCAAAGGGTGGCAGTGACGGAAAGTCAGGCAACCTGTCCTGTCCGTCTTTTTGTATCGTGAATTGGAAAGACTGCAAGGGGGAGGGGAGTTGCTTGCGCCCTAAAGGAGGAGTTATTCAGATTCATTGCAGTGGGCGGCGGCTGCAAAACGCACCATTCTTCTTGTTTTTGCTCTGCAAAGCAGCCTTTTCAAGGGTTGGCTTGGGTGACAAAATGTCTTGTGTAGGCGTGGGTTTGTCTCCCTCTCGCTCTCTCTCCCTAAGATGTGTCCGGCATAGGCCAGGGTGCCACTCGAGGCCCAAACCAATTCTGGTTATCGCTTCTCGGCCTTTTGGCTAAGATCAAGTGTAGTATCTGTTCTTATCAGTTTAATATCTGATACGTCCCCTATCTGGGGACCATATATTAAATGGATTTTTAGAACAGGGAGATGGAAAAAGAGCTTGCTCTGTCCACTCCACGCATTGACCTGGTATTGCAGTACCTCCAGGAACGGTGCACCCCTTCTTAACCCAGTTTCCAAAAGCAGAACTCGATTCACCTGATTCATATTAGCCCGATTAGCGAATTGAAATGAATTTTTATCTAACACACTTTTTACTTGCTTTATTCATCCAAATAGCAAACTCATCACCACTCAACTTCACCAACTCTGCTATGTCCCGTGCAGTATCTTGTTGTCAGTCTAATCTAGATCATGTGTAATTGAATGGAATAGATCCCTTTTGGACAAAGTGGAGTCAGATGCTGCAGTGACCACAGGTGTGAGAGGATCTACAATTGGCATCTGGTGTTATCTCTCTGCTTCCACTCCAAATAAAGTTACCTGTTGTTACCTGAACGTCAAATACTAAGAATGGGCGGCCTATGAAAGAATTAGTACTTTCATTAAGTATACTAAACCGGCTAATTGGGAATAGACAAACTGTAAAAAGCCCTCTGAGAAAGCCCCTCTCTAACCTTTGTTAGTAAGCTTTTCTGTAGCCTGCCTGTTGATGTATTTTCGGTTTGAACAGTGCACAACATGAAGAGACGGAACACTGGCGGCTTGTCACAATGCCCCCCGATGACATCACAATAGCGCTGCTGCCTAGAAAACAAGCTGCGCAGAAGAAGTTGTTCTTTGGGTGGGAGGGTGGGCTAGTGGAAGGAGGGGGCAATCTCTTTTTTTCCCGGGTGGTAGGGGGATGACAGGAGAAGGGAAGCGGGTGGTGAGAAAGGTACAGAGGGCAGGGTTTGGGGGCTGGGAAGGAAAGGGAAAAGATTAGGGTTTGGGGATGATGAAAGGGCTTTCTACGGGTAAGGATGGCAAAGGGTGGCAGTGACGGAAAGTCAGGCAACCTGTCCTGTCCGTCTTTTTGTATCGTGAATTGGAAAGACTGCAAGGGGGAGGGGAGTTGCTTGCGCCCTAAAGGAGGAGTTATTCAGATTCATTGCAGTGGGCGGCGGCTGCAAAACGCACCATTCTTCTTGTTTTTGCTCTGCAAAGCAGCCTTTTCAAGGGTTGGCTTGGGTGACAAAATGTCTTGTGTAGGCGTGGGTTTGTCTCCCTCTCGCTCTCTCTCCCTAAGATGTGTCCGGCATAGGCCAGGGTGCCACTCGAGGCCCAAACCAATTCTGGTTATCGCTTCTCGGCCTTTTGGCTAAGATCAAGTGTAGTATCTGTTCTTATCAGTTTAATATCTGATACGTCCCCTATCTGGGGACCATATATTAAATGGATTTTTAGAACAGGGAGATGGAAAAAGAGCTTGCTCTGTCCACTCCACGCATTGACCTGGTATTGCAGTACCTCCAGGAACGGTGCACCCCTTCTTAACCCAGTTTCCAAAAGCAGAACTCGATTCACCTGATTCATATTAGCCCGATTAGCGAATTGAAATGAATTTTTATCTAACACACTTTTTACTTGCTTTATTCATCCAAATAGCAAACTCATCACCACTCAACTTCACCAACTCTGCTATGTCCCGTGCAGTATCTTGTTGTCAGTCTAATCTAGATCATGTGTAATTGAATGGAATAGATCCCTTTTGGACAAAGTGGAGTCAGATGCTGCAGTGACCACAGGTGTGAGAGGATCTACAATTGGCATCTGGTGTTATCTCTCTGCTTCCACTCCAAATAAAGTTACCTGTTGTTACCTGAACGTCAAATACTAAGAATGGGCGGCCTATGAAAGAATTAGTACTTTCATTAAGTATACTAAACCGGCTAATTGGGAATAGACAAACTGTAAAAAGCCCTCTGAGAAAGCCCCTCTCTAACCTTTGTTAGTAAGCTTTTCTGTAGCCTGCCTGTTGATGTATTTTCGGTTTGAACAGTGCACAACATGAAGAGACGGAACACTGGCGGCTTGTCACAATGCCCCCCGATGACATCACAATAGCGCTGCTGCCTAGAAAACAAGCTGCGCAGAAGAAGTTGTTCTTTGGGTGGGAGGGTGGGCTAGTGGAAGGAGGGGGCAATCTCTTTTTTTCCCGGGTGGTAGGGGGATGACAGGAGAAGGGAAGCGGGTGGTGAGAAAGGTACAGAGGGCAGGGTTTGGGGGCTGGGAAGGAAAGGGAAAAGATTAGGGTTTGGGGATGATGAAAGGGCTTTCTACGGGTAAGGATGGCAAAGGGTGGCAGTGACGGAAAGTCAGGCAACCTGTCCTGTCCGTCTTTTTGTATCGTGAATTGGAAAGACTGCAAGGGGGAGGGGAGTTGCTTGCGCCCTAAAGGAGGAGTTATTCAGATTCATTGCAGTGGGCGGCGGCTGCAAAACGCACCATTCTTCTTGTTTTTGCTCTGCAAAGCAGCCTTTTCAAGGGTTGGCTTGGGTGACAAAATGTCTTGTGTAGGCGTGGGTTTGTCTCCCTCTCGCTCTCTCTCCCTAAGATGTGTCCGGCATAGGCCAGGGTGCCACTCGAGGCCCAAACCAATTCTGGTTATCGCTTCTCGGCCTTTTGGCTAAGATCAAGTGTAGTCCCTTCATTGGGTTTGCCTTGGTCTTGGCTGGGAGGGGCCCGGGCTTGCACAACCGCCGGCCTCGGGGATTGTTGCGCCTTTTGGTGCTTACGTCCCCTTATGGCTGGTGGTTCCTGGGCTCGGGAGGCGATCACCTGCGGCACTGCGCTTTTGTGTGGTGGCCGATGACCGTTTTCTGATATTTGCGGATGAAATCTCATCTGTTCTTATCAGTTTAATATCTGATACGTCCCCTATCTGGGGACCATATATTAAATGGATTTTTAGAACAGGGAGATGGAAAAAGAGCTTGCTCTGTCCACTCCACGCATTGACCTGGTATTGCAGTACCTCCAGGAACGGTGCACCCCTTCTTAACCCAGTTTCCAAAAGCAGAACTCGATTCACCTGATTCATATTAGCCCGATTAGCGAATTGAAATGAATTTTTATCTAACACACTTTTTACTTGCTTTATTCATCCAAATAGCAAACTCATCACCACTCAACTTCACCAACTCTGCTATGTCCCGTGCAGTATCTTGTTGTCAGTCTAATCTAGATCATGTGTAATTGAATGGAATAGATCCCTTTTGGACAAAGTGGAGTCAGATGCTGCAGTGACCACAGGTGTGAGAGGATCTACAATTGGCATCTGGTGTTATCTCTCTGCTTCCACTCCAAATAAAGTTACCTGTTGTTACCTGAACGTCAAATACTAAGAATGGGCGGCCTATGAAAGAATTAGTACTTTCATTAAGTATACTAAACCGGCTAATTGGGAATAGACAAACTGTAAAAAGCCCTCTGAGAAAGCCCCTCTCTAACCTTTGTTAGTAAGCTTTTCTGTAGCCTGCCTGTTGATGTATTTTCGGTTTGAACAGTGCACAACATGAAGAGACGGAACACTGGCGGCTTGTCACAATGCCCCCCGATGACATCACAATAGCGCTGCTGCCTAGAAAACAAGCTGCGCAGAAGAAGTTGTTCTTTGGGTGGGAGGGTGGGCTAGTGGAAGGAGGGGGCAATCTCTTTTTTTCCCGGGTGGTAGGGGGATGACAGGAGAAGGGAAGCGGGTGGTGAGAAAGGTACAGAGGGCAGGGTTTGGGGGCTGGGAAGGAAAGGGAAAAGATTAGGGTTTGGGGATGATGAAAGGGCTTTCTACGGGTAAGGATGGCAAAGGGTGGCAGTGACGGAAAGTCAGGCAACCTGTCCTGTCCGTCTTTTTGTATCGTGAATTGGAAAGACTGCAAGGGGGAGGGGAGTTGCTTGCGCCCTAAAGGAGGAGTTATTCAGATTCATTGCAGTGGGCGGCGGCTGCAAAACGCACCATTCTTCTTGTTTTTGCTCTGCAAAGCAGCCTTTTCAAGGGTTGGCTTGGGTGACAAAATGTCTTGTGTAGGCGTGGGTTTGTCTCCCTCTCGCTCTCTCTCCCTAAGATGTGTCCGGCATAGGCCAGGGTGCCACTCGAGGCCCAAACCAATTCTGGTTATCGCTTCTCGGCCTTTTGGCTAAGATCAAGTGTAGTATCTGTTCTTATCAGTTTAATATCTGATACGTCCCCTATCTGGGGACCATATATTAAATGGATTTTTAGAACAGGGAGATGGAAAAAGAGCTTGCTCTGTCCACTCCACGCATTGACCTGGTATTGCAGTACCTCCAGGAACGGTGCACCCCTTCTTAACCCAGTTTCCAAAAGCAGAACTCGATTCACCTGATTCATATTAGCCCGATTAGCGAATTGAAATGAATTTTTATCTAACACACTTTTTACTTGCTTTATTCATCCAAATAGCAAACTCATCACCACTCAACTTCACCAACTCTGCTATGTCCCGTGCAGTATCTTGTTGTCAGTCTAATCTAGATCATGTGTAATTGAATGGAATAGATCCCTTTTGGACAAAGTGGAGTCAGATGCTGCAGTGACCACAGGTGTGAGAGGATCTACAATTGGCATCTGGTGTTATCTCTCTGCTTCCACTCCAAATAAAGTTACCTGTTGTTACCTGAACGTCAAATACTAAGAATGGGCGGCCTATGAAAGAATTAGTACTTTCATTAAGTATACTAAACCGGCTAATTGGGAATAGACAAACTGTAAAAAGCCCTCTGAGAAAGCCCCTCTCTAACCTTTGTTAGTAAGCTTTTCTGTAGCCTGCCTGTTGATGTATTTTCGGTTTGAACAGTGCACAACATGAAGAGACGGAACACTGGCGGCTTGTCACAATGCCCCCCGATGACATCACAATAGCGCTGCTGCCTAGAAAACAAGCTGCGCAGAAGAAGTTGTTCTTTGGGTGGGAGGGTGGGCTAGTGGAAGGAGGGGTCAATCTCTTTTTTTCCCGGGTGGTAGGGGGATGACAGGAGAAGGGAAGCGGGTGGTGAGAAAGGTACAGAGGGCAGGGTTTGGGGGCTGGGAAGGAAAGGGAAAAGATTAGGGTTTGGGGATGATGAAAGGGCTTTCTACGGGTAAGGATGGCAAAGGGTGGCAGTGACGGAAAGTCAGGCAACCTGTCCTGTCCGTCTTTTTGTATCGTGAATTGGAAAGACTGCAAGGGGGAGGGGAGTTGCTTGCGCCCTAAAGGAGGAGTTATTCAGATTCATTGCAGTGGGCGGCGGCTGCAAAACGCACCATTCTTCTTGTTTTTGCTCTGCAAAGCAGCCTTTTCAAGGGTTGGCTTGGGTGACAAAATGTCTTGTGTAGGCGTGGGTTTGTCTCCCTCTCGCTCTCTCTCCCTAAGATGTGTCCGGCATAGGCCAGGGTGCCACTCGAGGCCCAAACCAATTCTGGTTATCGCTTCTCGGCCTTTTGGCTAAGATCAAGTGTAGTATCTGTTCTTATCAGTTTAATATCTGATACGTCCCCTATCTGGGGACCATATATTAAATGGATTTTTAGAACAGGGAGATGGAAAAAGAGCTTGCTCTGTCCACTCCACGCATTGACCTGGTATTGCAGTACCTCCAGGAACGGTGCACCCCTTCTTAACCCAGTTTCCAAAAGCAGAACTCGATTCACCTGATTCATATTAGCCCGATTAGCGAATTGAAATGAATTTTTATCTAACACACTTTTTACTTGCTTTATTCATCCAAATAGCAAACTCATCACCACTCAACTTCACCAACTCTGCTATGTCCCGTGCAGTATCTTGTTGTCAGTCTAATCTAGATCATGTGTAATTGAATGGAATAGATCCCTTTTGGACAAAGTGGAGTCAGATGCTGCAGTGACCACAGGTGTGAGAGGATCTACAATTGGCATCTGGTGTTATCTCTCTGCTTCCACTCCAAATAAAGTTACCTGTTGTTACCTGAACGTCAAATACTAAGAATGGGCGGCCTATGAAAGAATTAGTACTTTCATTAAGTATACTAAACCGGCTAATTGGGAATAGACAAACTGTAAAAAGCCCTCTGAGAAAGCCCCTCTCTAACCTTTGTTAGTAAGCTTTTCTGTAGCCTGCCTGTTGATGTATTTTCGGTTTGAACAGTGCACAACATGAAGAGACGGAACACTGGCGGCTTGTCACAATGCCCCCCGATGACATCACAATAGCGCTGCTGCCTAGAAAACAAGCTGCGCAGAAGAAGTTGTTCTTTGGGTGGGAGGGTGGGCTAGTGGAAGGAGGGGGCAATCTCTTTTTTTCCCGGGTGGTAGGGGGATGACAGGAGAAGGGAAGCGGGTGGTGAGAAAGGTACAGAGGGCAGGGTTTGGGGGCTGGGAAGGAAAGGGAAAAGATTAGGGTTTGGGGATGATGAAAGGGCTTTCTACGGGTAAGGATGGCAAAGGGTGGCAGTGACGGAAAGTCAGGCAACCTGTCCTGTCCGTCTTTTTGTATCGTGAATTGGAAAGACTGCAAGGGGGAGGGGAGTTGCTTGCGCCCTAAAGGAGGAGTTATTCAGATTCATTGCAGTGGGCGGCGGCTGCAAAACGCACCATTCTTCTTGTTTTTGCTCTGCAAAGCAGCCTTTTCAAGGGTTGGCTTGGGTGACAAAATGTCTTGTGTAGGCGTGGGTTTGTCTCCCTCTCGCTCTCTCTCCCTAAGATGTGTCCGGCATAGGCCAGGGTGCCACTCGAGGCCCAAACCAATTCTGGTTATCGCTTCTCGGCCTTTTGGCTAAGATCAAGTGTAGTATCTGTTCTTATCAGTTTAATATCTGATACGTCCCCTATCTGGGGACCATATATTAAATGGATTTTTAGAACAGGGAGATGGAAAAAGAGCTTGCTCTGTCCACTCCACGCATTGACCTGGTATTGCAGTACCTCCAGGAACGGTGCACCCCTTCTTAACCCAGTTTCCAAAAGCAGAACTCGATTCACCTGATTCATATTAGCCCGATTAGCGAATTGAAATGAATTTTTATCTAACACACTTTTTACTTGCTTTATTCATCCAAATAGCAAACTCATCACCACTCAACTTCACCAACTCTGCTATGTCCCGTGCAGTATCTTGTTGTCAGTCTAATCTAGATCATGTGTAATTGAATGGAATAGATCCCTTTTGGACAAAGTGGAGTCAGATGCTGCAGTGACCACAGGTGTGAGAGGATCTACAATTGGCATCTGGTGTTATCTCTCTGCTTCCACTCCAAATAAAGTTACCTGTTGTTACCTGAACGTCAAATACTAAGAATGGGCGGCCTATGAAAGAATTAGTACTTTCATTAAGTATACTAAACCGGCTAATTGGGAATAGACAAACTGTAAAAAGCCCTCTGAGAAAGCCCCTCTCTAACCTTTGTTAGTAAGCTTTTCTGTAGCCTGCCTGTTGATGTATTTTCGGTTTGAACAGTGCACAACATGAAGAGACGGAACACTGGCGGCTTGTCACAATGCCCCCCGATGACATCACAATAGCGCTGCTGCCTAGAAAACAAGCTGCGCAGAAGAAGTTGTTCTTTGGGTGGGAGGGTGGGCTAGTGGAAGGAGGGGGCAATCTCTTTTTTTCCCGGGTGGTAGGGGGATGACAGGAGAAGGGAAGCGGGTGGTGAGAAAGGTACAGAGGGCAGGGTTTGGGGGCTGGGAAGGAAAGGGAAAAGATTAGGGTTTGGGGATGATGAAAGGGCTTTCTACGGGTAAGGATGGCAAAGGGTGGCAGTGACGGAAAGTCAGGCAACCTGTCCTGTCCGTCTTTTTGTATCGTGAATTGGAAAGACTGCAAGGGGGAGGGGAGTTGCTTGCGCCCTAAAGGAGGAGTTATTCAGATTCATTGCAGTGGGCGGCGGCTGCAAAACGCACCATTCTTCTTGTTTTTGCTCTGCAAAGCAGCCTTTTCAAGGGTTGGCTTGGGTGACAAAATGTCTTGTGTAGGCGTGGGTTTGTCTCCCTCTCGCTCTCTCTCCCTAAGATGTGTCCGGCATAGGCCAGGGTGCCACTCGAGGCCCAAACCAATTCTGGTTATCGCTTCTCGGCCTTTTGGCTAAGATCAAGTGTAGTATCTGTTCTTATCAGTTTAATATCTGATACGTCCCCTATCTGGGGACCATATATTAAATGGATTTTTAGAACAGGGAGATGGAAAAAGAGCTTGCTCTGTCCACTCCACGCATTGACCTGGTATTGCAGTACCTCCAGGAACGGTGCACCCCTTCTTAACCCAGTTTCCAAAAGCAGAACTCGATTCACCTGATTCATATTAGCCCGATTAGCGAATTGAAATGAATTTTTATCTAACACACTTTTTACTTGCTTTATTCATCCAAATAGCAAACTCATCACCACTCAACTTCACCAACTCTGCTATGTCCCGTGCAGTATCTTGTTGTCAGTCTAATCTAGATCATGTGTAATTGAATGGAATAGATCCCTTTTGGACAAAGTGGAGTCAGATGCTGCAGTGACCACAGGTGTGAGAGGATCTACAATTGGCATCTGGTGTTATCTCTCTGCTTCCACTCCAAATAAAGTTACCTGTTGTTACCTGAACGTCAAATACTAAGAATGGGCGGCCTATGAAAGAATTAGTACTTTCATTAAGTATACTAAACCGGCTAATTGGGAATAGACAAACTGTAAAAAGCCCTCTGAGAAAGCCCCTCTCTAACCTTTGTTAGTAAGCTTTTCTGTAGCCTGCCTGTTGATGTATTTTCGGTTTGAACAGTGCACAACATGAAGAGACGGAACACTGGCGGCTTGTCACAATGCCCCCCGATGACATCACAATAGCGCTGCTGCCTAGAAAACAAGCTGCGCAGAAGAAGTTGTTCTTTGGGTGGGAGGGTGGGCTAGTGGAAGGAGGGGGCAATCTCTTTTTTTCCCGGGTGGTAGGGGGATGACAGGAGAAGGGAAGCGGGTGGTGAGAAAGGTACAGAGGGCAGGGTTTGGGGGCTGGGAAGGAAAGGGAAAAGATTAGGGTTTGGGGATGATGAAAGGGCTTTCTACGGGTAAGGATGGCAAAGGGTGGCAGTGACGGAAAGTCAGGCAACCTGTCCTGTCCGTCTTTTTGTATCGTGAATTGGAAAGACTGCAAGGGGGAGGGGAGTTGCTTGCGCCCTAAAGGAGGAGTTATTCAGATTCATTGCAGTGGGCGGCGGCTGCAAAACGCACCATTCTTCTTGTTTTTGCTCTGCAAAGCAGCCTTTTCAAGGGTTGGCTTGGGTGACAAAATGTCTTGTGTAGGCGTGGGTTTGTCTCCCTCTCGCTCTCTCTCCCTAAGATGTGTCCGGCATAGGCCAGGGTGCCACTCGAGGCCCAAACCAATTCTGGTTATCGCTTCTCGGCCTTTTGGCTAAGATCAAGTGTAGTATCTGTTCTTATCAGTTTAATATCTGATACGTCCCCTATCTGGGGACCATATATTAAATGGATTTTTAGAACAGGGAGATGGAAAAAGAGCTTGCTCTGTCCACTCCACGCATTGACCTGGTATTGCAGTACCTCCAGGAACGGTGCACCCCTTCTTAACCCAGTTTCCAAAAGCAGAACTCGATTCACCTGATTCATATTAGCCCGATTAGCGAATTGAAATGAATTTTTATCTAACACACTTTTTACTTGCTTTATTCATCCAAATAGCAAACTCATCACCACTCAACTTCACCAACTCTGCTATGTCCCGTGCAGTATCTTGTTGTCAGTCTAATCTAGATCATGTGTAATTGAATGGAATAGATCCCTTTTGGACAAAGTGGAGTCAGATGCTGCAGTGACCACAGGTGTGAGAGGATCTACAATTGGCATCTGGTGTTATCTCTCTGCTTCCACTCCAAATAAAGTTACCTGTTGTTACCTGAACGTCAAATACTAAGAATGGGCGGCCTATGAAAGAATTAGTACTTTCATTAAGTATACTAAACCGGCTAATTGGGAATAGACAAACTGTAAAAAGCCCTCTGAGAAAGCCCCTCTCTAACCTTTGTTAGTAAGCTTTTCTGTAGCCTGCCTGTTGATGTATTTTCGGTTTGAACAGTGCACAACATGAAGAGACGGAACACTGGCGGCTTGTCACAATGCCCCCCGATGACATCACAATAGCGCTGCTGCCTAGAAAACAAGCTGCGCAGAAGAAGTTGTTCTTTGGGTGGGAGGGTGGGCTAGTGGAAGGAGGGGGCAATCTCTTTTTTTCCCGGGTGGTAGGGGGATGACAGGAGAAGGGAAGCGGGTGGTGAGAAAGGTACAGAGGGCAGGGTTTGGGGGCTGGGAAGGAAAGGGAAAAGATTAGGGTTTGGGGATGATGAAAGGGCTTTCTACGGGTAAGGATGGCAAAGGGTGGCAGTGACGGAAAGTCAGGCAACCTGTCCTGTCCGTCTTTTTGTATCGTGAATTGGAAAGACTGCAAGGGGGAGGGGAGTTGCTTGCGCCCTAAAGGAGGAGTTATTCAGATTCATTGCAGTGGGCGGCGGCTGCAAAACGCACCATTCTTCTTGTTTTTGCTCTGCAAAGCAGCCTTTTCAAGGGTTGGCTTGGGTGACAAAATGTCTTGTGTAGGCGTGGGTTTGTCTCCCTCTCGCTCTCTCTCCCTAAGATGTGTCCGGCATAGGCCAGGGTGCCACTCGAGGCCCAAACCAATTCTGGTTATCGCTTCTCGGCCTTTTGGCTAAGATCAAGTGTAGTATCTGTTCTTATCAGTTTAATATCTGATACGTCCCCTATCTGGGGACCATATATTAAATGGATTTTTAGAACAGGGAGATGGAAAAAGAGCTTGCTCTGTCCACTCCACGCATTGACCTGGTATTGCAGTACCTCCAGGAACGGTGCACCCCTTCTTAACCCAGTTTCCAAAAGCAGAACTCGATTCACCTGATTCATATTAGCCCGATTAGCGAATTGAAATGAATTTTTATCTAACACACTTTTTACTTGCTTTATTCATCCAAATAGCAAACTCATCACCACTCAACTTCACCAACTCTGCTATGTCCCGTGCAGTATCTTGTTGTCAGTCTAATCTAGATCATGTGTAATTGAATGGAATAGATCCCTTTTGGACAAAGTGGAGTCAGATGCTGCAGTGACCACAGGTGTGAGAGGATCTACAATTGGCATCTGGTGTTATCTCTCTGCTTCCACTCCAAATAAAGTTACCTGTTGTTACCTGAACGTCAAATACTAAGAATGGGCGGCCTATGAAAGAATTACTACTTTCAATAAGTACACTTAAACGGCTAATTGGGAATAGAAAAACTGTAAAAAGCCCTCTGAGAAAGCCCCCCTCTAACCTTTGATAGCAAGCTTTTCTGTAGTCTGCCTGTTGATGTATTTTCCGTTTGAACTGTGCACAACATGAAGAGACGGAACACTGGCGGCTTGTCACAATGCCCCCCGATGACATCACAATAGCGCTGCTGCCTAGAAAACAAGCTGCGCAGAAGAAGTTGTTCTTTGGGTGGGAGGGTGGGCTAGTGGAAGGAGGGGGCAATCTCTTTTTTTCCCGGGTGGTAGGGGGATGACAGGAGAAGGGAAGCGGGTGGTGAGAAAGGTACAGAGGGCAGGGTTTGGGGGCTGGGAAGGAAAGGGAAAAGATTAGGGTTTGGGGATGATGAAAGGGCTTTCTACGGGTAAGGATGGCAAAGGGTGGCAGTGACGGAAAGTCAGGCAACCTGTCCTGTCCGTCTTTTTGTATCGTGAATTGGAAAGACTGCAAGGGGGAGGGGAGTTGCTTGCGCCCTAAAGGAGGAGTTATTCAGATTCATTGCAGTGGGCGGCGGCTGCAAAACGCACCATTCTTCTTGTTTTTGCTCTGCAAAGCAGCCTTTTCAAGGGTTGGCTTGGGTGACAAAATGTCTTGTGTAGGCGTGGGTTTGTCTCCCTCTCGCTCTCTCTCCCTAAGATGTGTCCGGCATAGGCCAGGGTGCCACTCGAGGCCCAAACCAATTCTGGTTATCGCTTCTCGGCCTTTTGGCTAAGATCAAGTGTAGTATCTGTTCTTATCAGTTTAATATCTGATACGTCCCCTATCTGGGGACCATATATTAAATGGATTTTTAGAACAGGGAGATGGAAAA
Organism: Anomaloglossus baeobatrachus; assembly: GCF_048569485.1. Classification (NCBI taxonomy): domain Eukaryota; kingdom Metazoa; phylum Chordata; class Amphibia; order Anura; family Aromobatidae; genus Anomaloglossus; species Anomaloglossus baeobatrachus. The sequence continues at coordinate 17,656 of NW_027445153.1, read as the reverse complement.
AGAGCTTGCTCTGTCCACTCCACGCATTGACCTGGTATTGCAGTACCTCCAGGAACGGTGCACCCCTTCTTAACCCAGTTTCCAAAAGCAGAACTCAATTCACCTGATTCATATTAGCCCGATTTAATGAATTGGAAGAAAGCATACGTCTTCATATGCACCTCAATTTGGCCCATTCACTTTTCACACTTCCTCCTTTTGTTTTTTATCTTTCACACTTTTGACTTTCTTTATTCATCCAAATAGCAAACTCATCACCACTCAACCTGACCAACTCGGCTATGTCCCCGTGCTGCAGTTCTCTGTCTTATCTAGATCATTTGCAATTGAATGGAATAGATCCCTTTTGGACAAAGTGGATTCACCTGCTGCTGCAGTGACCACAGGTGTGATAAGATCTAGAATTGGCATCTGGTGCGATCTCTCCGCTTCCACTCCAAAGAAAGTTACCTGTTTATTCCTATCATGCATTGGTTTTTGGGGTTTTCTTTGAGTAATGATGATCTCTTTAGTAGTCTGTTGGCGCCCTCTCCTGGAGGAATAGTTTGCTTGCTCTTGGACATTCTAAAAGAGAGGTCATGATAGACATTGAGCTTCTGAGCTCAATTGGGGACAGTCATGGGTGATGAATGTTTGCAACCTACTGCGAAGCCTCATACCGCAATATAAGGAACGTCAAATACTAAGAAAGGGCGGCCTATGAAAGAATTACTACTTTCAATAAGTACACTTAAACGGCTAATTGGGAATAGAAAAACTGTAAAAAGCCCTCTGAGAAAGCCCCCCTCTAACCTTTGATAGTAAGCTTTTCTGTAGTCTGCCTGTTGATGTATTTTCCGTTTGAACTGTGCACAACATGAAGAGACGGAACACTGGCGGCTTGTCACAATGCCCCCCGATGACATCACAATAGCGCTGCTGCCTAGAAAACAAGCTGCGCAGAAGAAGTTGTTCTTTGGGTGGGAGGGTGGGCTAGTGGAAGGAGGGGGCAATCTCTTTTTTTCCCGGGTGGTAGGGGGATGACAGGAGAAGGGAAGCGGGTGGTGAGAAAGGTACAGAGGGCAGGGTTTGGGGGCTGGGAAGGAAAGGGAAAAGATTAGGGTTTGGGGATGATGAAAGGGCTTTCTACGGGTAAGGATGGCAAAGGGTGGCAGTGACGGAAAGTCAGGCAACCTGTCCTGTCCGTCTTTTTGTATCGTGAATTGGAAAGACTGCAAGGGGGAGGGGAGTTGCTTGCGCCCTAAAGGAGGAGTTATTCAGATTCATTGCAGTGGGCGGCGGCTGCAAAACGCACCATTCTTCTTGTTTTTGCTCTGCAAAGCAGCCTTTTCAAGGGTTGGCTTGGGTGACAAAATGTCTTGTGTAGGCGTGGGTTTGTCTCCCTCTCGCTCTCTCTCCCTAAGATGTGTCCGGCATAGGCCAGGGTGCCACTCGAGGCCCAAACCAATTCTGGTTATCGCTTCTCGGCCTTTTGGCTAAGATCAAGTGTAGTATCTGTTCTTATCAGTTTAATATCTGATACGTCCCCTATCTGGGGACCATATATTAAATGGATTTTTAGAACAGGGAGATGGAAAAAGAGCTTGCTCTGTCCACTCCACGCATTGACCTGGTATTGCAGTACCTCCAGGAACGGTGCACCCCTTCTTAACCCAGTTTCCAAAAGCAGAACTCAATTCACCTGATTCATATTAGCCCGATTTAATGAATTGGAAGAAAGCATACGTCTTCATATGCACCTCAATTTGGCCCATTCACTTTTCACACTTCCTCCTTTTGTTTTTTATCTTTCACACTTTTGACTTTCTTTATTCATCCAAATAGCAAACTCATCACCACTCAACCTGACCAACTCGGCTATGTCCCCGTGCTGCAGTTCTCTGTCTTATCTAGATCATTTGCAATTGAATGGAATAGATCCCTTTTGGACAAAGTGGATTCACCTGCTGCTGCAGTGACCACAGGTGTGATAAGATCTAGAATTGGCATCTGGTGCGATCTCTCCGCTTCCACTCCAAAGAAAGTTACCTGTTTATTCCTATCATGCATTGGTTTTTGGGGTTTTCTTTGAGTAATGATGATCTCTTTAGTAGTCTGTTGGCGCCCTCTCCTGGAGGAATAGTTTGCTTGCTCTTGGACATTCTAAAAGAGAGGTCATGATAGACATTGAGCTTCTGAGCTCAATTGGGGACAGTCATGGGTGATGAATGTTTGCAACCTACTGCGAAGCCTCATACCGCAATATAAGGAACGTCAAATACTAAGAAAGGGCGGCCTATGAAAGAATTACTACTTTCAATAAGTACACTTAAACGGCTAATTGGGAATAGAAAAACTGTAAAAAGCCCTCTGAGAAAGCCCCCCTCTAACCTTTGATAGTAAGCTTTTCTGTAGTCTGCCTGTTGATGTATTTTCCGTTTGAACTGTGCACAACATGAAGAGACGGAACACTGGCGGCTTGTCACAATGCCCCCCGATGACATCACAATAGCGCTGCTGCCTAGAAAACAAGCTGCGCAGAAGAAGTTGTTCTTTGGGTGGGAGGGTGGGCTAGTGGAAGGAGGGGGCAATCTCTTTTTTTCCCGGGTGGTAGGGGGATGACAGGAGAAGGGAAGCGGGTGGTGAGAAAGGTACAGAGGGCAGGGTTTGGGGGCTGGGAAGGAAAGGGAAAAGATTAGGGTTTGGGGATGATGAAAGGGCTTTCTACGGGTAAGGATGGCAAAGGGTGGCAGTGACGGAAAGTCAGGCAACCTGTCCTGTCCGTCTTTTTGTATCGTGAATTGGAAAGACTGCAAGGGGGAGGGGAGTTGCTTGCGCCCTAAAGGAGGAGTTATTCAGATTCATTGCAGTGGGCGGCGGCTGCAAAACGCACCATTCTTCTTGTTTTTGCTCTGCAAAGCAGCCTTTTCAAGGGTTGGCTTGGGTGACAAAATGTCTTGTGTAGGCGTGGGTTTGTCTCCCTCTCGCTCTCTCTCCCTAAGATGTGTCCGGCATAGGCCAGGGTGCCACTCGAGGCCCAAACCAATTCTGGTTATCGCTTCTCGGCCTTTTGGCTAAGATCAAGTGTAGTATCTGTTCTTATCAGTTTAATATCTGATACGTCCCCTATCTGGGGACCATATATTAAATGGATTTTTAGAACAGGGAGATGGAAAAAGAGCTTGCTCTGTCCACTCCACGCATTGACCTGCTATTGCAGTACCTCCAGGAACGGTGCACCCCTTCTTAACCCAGTTTCCAAAAGCAGAACTCAATTCACCTGATTCATATTAGCCCGATTTAATGAATTGGAAGAAAGCATACGTCTTCATATGCACCTCAATTTGGCCCATTCACTTTTCACACTTCCTCCTTTTGTTTTTTATCTTTCACACTTTTGACTTTCTTTATTCATCCAAATAGCAAACTCATCACCACTCAACCTGACCAACTCGGCTATGTCCCCGTGCTGCAGTTCTCTGTCTTATCTAGATCATTTGCAATTGAATGGAATAGATCCCTTTTGGACAAAGTGGATTCACCTGCTGCTGCAGTGACCACAGGTGTGATAAGATCTAGAATTGGCATCTGGTGCGATCTCTCCGCTTCCACTCCAAAGAAAGTTACCTGTTTATTCCTATCATGCATTGGTTTTTGGGGTTTTCTTTGAGTAATGATGATCTCTTTAGTAGTCTGTTGGCGCCCTCTCCTGGAGGAATAGTTTGCTTGCTCTTGGACATTCTAAAAGAGAGGTCATGATAGACATTGAGCTTCTGAGCTCAATTGGGGACAGTCATGGGTGATGAATGTTTGCAACCTACTGCGAAGCCTCATACCGCAATATAAGGAACGTCAAATACTAAGAAAGGGCGGCCTATGAAAGAATTACTACTTTCAATAAGTACACTTAAACGGCTAATTGGGAATAGAAAAACTGTAAAAAGCCCTCTGAGAAAGCCCCCCTCTAACCTTTGATAGTAAGCTTTTCTGTAGTCTGCCTGTTGATGTATTTTCCGTTTGAACTGTGCACAACATGAAGAGACGGAACACTGGCGGCTTGTCACAATGCCCCCCGATGACATCACAATAGCGCTGCTGCCTAGAAAACAAGCTGCGCAGAAGAAGTTGTTCTTTGGGTGGGAGGGTGGGCTAGTGGAAGGAGGGGGCAATCTCTTTTTTTCCCGGGTGGTAGGGGGATGACAGGAGAAGGGAAGCGGGTGGTGAGAAAGGTACAGAGGGCAGGGTTTGGGGGCTGGGAAGGAAAGGGAAAAGATTAGGGTTTGGGGATGATGAAAGGGCTTTCTACGGGTAAGGATGGCAAAGGGTGGCAGTGACGGAAAGTCAGGCAACCTGTCCTGTCCGTCTTTTTGTATCGTGAATTGGAAAGACTGCAAGGGGGAGGGGAGTTGCTTGCGCCCTAAAGGAGGAGTTATTCAGATTCATTGCAGTGGGCGGCGGCTGCAAAACGCACCATTCTTCTTGTTTTTGCTCTGCAAAGCAGCCTTTTCAAGGGTTGGCTTGGGTGACAAAATGTCTTGTGTAGGCGTGGGTTTGTCTCCCTCTCGCTCTCTCTCCCTAAGATGTGTCCGGCATAGGCCAGGGTGCCACTCGAGGCCCAAACCAATTCTGGTTATCGCTTCTCGGCCTTTTGGCTAAGATCAAGTGTAGTATCTGTTCTTATCAGTTTAATATCTGATACGTCCCCTATCTGGGGACCATATATTAAATGGATTTTTAGAACAGGGAGATGGAAAAAGAGCTTGCTCTGTCCACTCCACGCATTGACCTGGTATTGCAGTACCTCCAGGAACGGTGCACCCCTTCTTAACCCAGTTTCCAAAAGCAGAACTCAATTCACCTGATTCATATTAGCCCGATTTAATGAATTGGAAGAAAGCATACGTCTTCATATGCACCTCAATTTGGCCCATTCACTTTTCACACTTCCTCCTTTTGTTTTTTATCTTTCACACTTTTGACTTTCTTTATTCATCCAAATAGCAAACTCATCACCACTCAACCTGACCAACTCGGCTATGTCCCCGTGCTGCAGTTCTCTGTCTTATCTAGATCATTTGCAATTGAATGGAATAGATCCCTTTTGGACAAAGTGGATTCACCTGCTGCTGCAGTGACCACAGGTGTGATAAGATCTAGAATTGGCATCTGGTGCGATCTCTCCGCTTCCACTCCAAAGAAAGTTACCTGTTTATTCCTATCATGCATTGGTTTTTGGGGTTTTCTTTGAGTAATGATGATCTCTTTAGTAGTCTGTTGGCGCCCTCTCCTGGAGGAATAGTTTGCTTGCTCTTGGACATTCTAAAAGAGAGGTCATGATAGACATTGAGCTTCTGAGCTCAATTGGGGACAGTCATGGGTGATGAATGTTTGCAACCTACTGCGAAGCCTCATACCGCAATATAAGGAACGTCAAATACTAAGAAAGGGCGGCCTATGAAAGAATTACTACTTTCAATAAGTACACTTAAACGGCTAATTGGGAATAGAAAAACTGTAAAAAGCCCTCTGAGAAAGCCCCCCTCTAACCTTTGATAGTAAGCTTTTCTGTAGTCTGCCTGTTGATGTATTTTCCGTTTGAACTGTGCACAACATGAAGAGACGGAACACTGGCGGCTTGTCACAATGCCCCCCGATGACATCACAATAGCGCTGCTGCCTAGAAAACAAGCTGCGCAGAAGAAGTTGTTCTTTGGGTGGGAGGGTGGGCTAGTGGAAGGAGGGGGCAATCTCTTTTTTTCCCGGGTGGTAGGGGGATGACAGGAGAAGGGAAGCGGGTGGTGAGAAAGGTACAGAGGGCAGGGTTTGGGGGCTGGGAAGGAAAGGGAAAAGATTAGGGTTTGGGGATGATGAAAGGGCTTTCTACGGGTAAGGATGGCAAAGGGTGGCAGTGACGGAAAGTCAGGCAACCTGTCCTGTCCGTCTTTTTGTATCGTGAATTGGAAAGACTGCAAGGGGGAGGGGAGTTGCTTGCGCCCTAAAGGAGGAGTTATTCAGATTCATTGCAGTGGGCGGCGGCTGCAAAACGCACCATTCTTCTTGTTTTTGCTCTGCAAAGCAGCCTTTTCAAGGGTTGGCTTGGGTGACAAAATGTCTTGTGTAGGCGTGGGTTTGTCTCCCTCTCGCTCTCTCTCCCTAAGATGTGTCCGGCATAGGCCAGGGTGCCACTCGAGGCCCAAACCAATTCTGGTTATCGCTTCTCGGCCTTTTGGCTAAGATCAAGTGTAGTATCTGTTCTTATCAGTTTAATATCTGATACGTCCCCTATCTGGGGACCATATATTAAATGGATTTTTAGAACAGGGAGATGGAAAAAGAGCTTGCTCTGTCCACTCCACGCATTGACCTGGTATTGCAGTACCTCCAGGAACGGTGCACCCCTTCTTAACCCAGTTTCCAAAAGCAGAACTCAATTCACCTGATTCATATTAGCCCGATTTAATGAATTGGAAGAAAGCATACGTCTTCATATGCACCTCAATTTGGCCCATTCACTTTTCACACTTCCTCCTTTTGTTTTTTATCTTTCACACTTTTGACTTTCTTTATTCATCCAAATAGCAAACTCATCACCACTCAACCTGACCAACTCGGCTATGTCCCCGTGCTGCAGTTCTCTGTCTTATCTAGATCATTTGCAATTGAATGGAATAGATCCCTTTTGGACAAAGTGGATTCACCTGCTGCTGCAGTGACCACAGGTGTGATAAGATCTAGAATTGGCATCTGGTGCGATCTCTCCGCTTCCACTCCAAAGAAAGTTACCTGTTTATTCCTATCATGCATTGGTTTTTGGGGTTTTCTTTGAGTAATGATGATCTCTTTAGTAGTCTGTTGGCGCCCTCTCCTGGAGGAATAGTTTGCTTGCTCTTGGACATTCTAAAAGAGAGGTCATGATAGACATTGAGCTTCTGAGCTCAATTGGGGACAGTCATGGGTGATGAATGTTTGCAACCTACTGCGAAGCCTCATACCGCAATATAAGGAACGTCAAATACTAAGAAAGGGCGGCCTATGAAAGAATTACTACTTTCAATAAGTACACTTAAACGGCTAATTGGGAATAGAAAAACTGTAAAAAGCCCTCTGAGAAAGCCCCCCTCTAACCTTTGATAGTAAGCTTTTCTGTAGTCTGCCTGTTGATGTATTTTCCGTTTGAACTGTGCACAACATGAAGAGACGGAACACTGGCGGCTTGTCACAATGCCCCCCGATGACATCACAATAGCGCTGCTGCCTAGAAAACAAGCTGCGCAGAAGAAGTTGTTCTTTGGGTGGGAGGGTGGGCTAGTGGAAGGAGGGGGCAATCTCTTTTTTTCCCGGGTGGTAGGGGGATGACAGGAGAAGGGAAGCGGGTGGTGAGAAAGGTACAGAGGGCAGGGTTTGGGGGCTGGGAAGGAAAGGGAAAAGATTAGGGTTTGGGGATGATGAAAGGGCTTTCTACGGGTAAGGATGGCAAAGGGTGGCAGTGACGGAAAGTCAGGCAACCTGTCCTGTCCGTCTTTTTGTATCGTGAATTGGAAAGACTGCAAGGGGGAGGGGAGTTGCTTGCGCCCTAAAGGAGGAGTTATTCAGATTCATTGCAGTGGGCGGCGGCTGCAAAACGCACCATTCTTCTTGTTTTTGCTCTGCAAAGCAGCCTTTTCAAGGGTTGGCTTGGGTGACAAAATGTCTTGTGTAGGCGTGGGTTTGTCTCCCTCTCGCTCTCTCTCCCTAAGATGTGTCCGGCATAGGCCAGGGTGCCACTCGAGGCCCAAACCAATTCTGGTTATCGCTTCTCGGCCTTTTGGCTAAGATCAAGTGTAGTATCTGTTCTTATCAGTTTAATATCTGATACGTCCCCTATCTGGGGACCATATATTAAATGGATTTTTAGAACAGGGAGATGGAAAAAGAGCTTGCTCTGTCCACTCCACGCATTGACCTGGTATTGCAGTACCTCCAGGAACGGTGCACCCCTTCTTAACCCAGTTTCCAAAAGCAGAACTCAATTCACCTGATTCATATTAGCCCGATTTAATGAATTGGAAGAAAGCATACGTCTTCATATGCACCTCAATTTGGCCCATTCACTTTTCACACTTCCTCCTTTTGTTTTTTATCTTTCACACTTTTGACTTTCTTTATTCATCCAAATAGCAAACTCATCACCACTCAACCTGACCAACTCGGCTATGTCCCTGTGCTGCAGTTCTCTGTCTTATCTAGATCATTTGCAATTGAATGGAATAGATCCCTTTTGGACAAAGTGGATTCACCTGCTGCTGCAGTGACCACAGGTGTGATAAGATCTAGAATTGGCATCTGGTGCGATCTCTCCGCTTCCACTCCAAAGAAAGTTACCTGTTTATTCCTATCATGCATTGGTTTTTGGGGTTTTCTTTGAGTAATGATGATCTCTTTAGTAGTCTGTTGGCGCCCTCTCCTGGAGGAATAGTTTGCTTGCTCTTGGACATTCTAAAAGAGAGGTCATGATAGACATTGAGCTTCTGAGCTCAATTGGGGACAGTCATGGGTGATGAATGTTTGCAACCTACTGCGAAGCCTCATACCGCAATAATAGGAACGTCAAATACTAAGAAAGGGCGGCCTATGAAAGAATTACTACTTTCAATAAGTACACTTAAACGGCTAATTGGGAATAGAAAAACTGTAAAAAGCCCTCTGAGAAAGCCCCCCTCTAACCTTTGATAGTAAGCTTTTCTGTAGTCTGCCTGTTGATGTATTTTCCGTTTGAACTGTGCACAACATGAAGAGACGGAACACTGGCGGCTTGTCACAATGCCCCCCGATGACATCACAATAGCGCTGCTGCCTAGAAAACAAGCTGCGCAGAAGAAGTTGTTCTTTGGGTGGGAGGGTGGGCTAGTGGAAGGAGGGGGCAATCTCTTTTTTTCCCGGGTGGTAGGGGGATGACAGGAGAAGGGAAGCGGGTGGTGAGAAAGGTACAGAGGGCAGGGTTTGGGGGCTGGGAAGGAAAGGGAAAAGATTAGGGTTTGGGGATGATGAAAGGGCTTTCTACGGGTAAGGATGGCAAAGGGTGGCAGTGACGGAAAGTCAGGCAACCTGTCCTGTCCGTCTTTTTGTATCGTGAATTGGAAAGACTGCAAGGGGGAGGGGAGTTGCTTGCGCCCTAAAGGAGGAGTTATTCAGATTCATTGCAGTGGGCGGCGGCTGCAAAACGCACCATTCTTCTTGTTTTTGCTCTGCAAAGCAGCCTTTTCAAGGGTTGGCTTGGGTGACAAAATGTCTTGTGTAGGCGTGGGTTTGTCTCCCTCTCGCTCTCTCTCCCTAAGATGTGTCCGGCATAGGCCAGGGTGCCACTCGAGGCCCAAACCAATTCTGGTTATCGCTTCTCGGCCTTTTGGCTAAGATCAAGTGTAGTATCTGTTCTTATCAGTTTAATATCTGATACGTCCCCTATCTGGGGACCATATATTAAATGGATTTTTAGAACAGGGAGATGGAAAAAGAGCTTGCTCTGTCCACTCCACGCATTGACCTGGTATTGCAGTACCTCCAGGAACGGTGCACCCCTTCTTAACCCAGTTTCCAAAAGCAGAACTCAATTCACCTGATTCATATTAGCCCGATTTAATGAATTGGAAGAAAGCATACGTCTTCATATGCACCTCAATTTGGCCCATTCACTTTTCACACTTCCTCCTTTTGTTTTTTATCTTTCACACTTTTGACTTTCTTTATTCATCCAAATAGCAAACTCATCACCACTCAACCTGACCAACTCGGCTATGTCCCCGTGCTGCAGTTCTCTGTCTTATCTAGATCATTTGCAATTGAATGGAATAGATCCCTTTTGGACAAAGTGGATTCACCTGCTGCTGCAGTGACCACAGGTGTGATAAGATCTAGAATTGGCATCTGGTGCGATCTCTCCGCTTCCACTCCAAAGAAAGTTACCTGTTTATTCCTATCATGCATTGGTTTTTGGGGTTTTCTTTGAGTAATGATGATCTCTTTAGTAGTCTGTTGGCGCCCTCTCCTGGAGGAATAGTTTGCTTGCTCTTGGACATTCTAAAAGAGAGGTCATGATAGACATTGAGCTTCTGAGCTCAATTGGGGACAGTCATGGGTGATGAATGTTTGCAACCTACTGCGAAGCCTCATACCGCAATATAAGGAACGTCAAATACTAAGAAAGGGCGGCCTATGAAAGAATTACTACTTTCAATAAGTACACTTAAACGGCTAATTGGGAATAGAAAAACTGTAAAAAGCCCTCTGAGAAAGCCCCCCTCTAACCTTTGATAGTAAGCTTTTCTGTAGTCTGCCTGTTGATGTATTTTCCGTTTGAACTGTGCACAACATGAAGAGACGGAACACTGGCGGCTTGTCACAATGCCCCCCGATGACATCACAATAGCGCTGCTGCCTAGAAAACAAGCTGCGCAGAAGAAGTTGTTCTTTGGGTGGGAGGGTGGGCTAGTGGAAGGAGGGGGCAATCTCTTTTTTTCCCGGGTGGTAGGGGGATGACAGGAGAAGGGAAGCGGGTGGTGAGAAAGGTACAGAGGGCAGGGTTTGGGGGCTGGGAAGGAAAGGGAAAAGATTAGGGTTTGGGGATGATGAAAGGGCTTTCTACGGGTAAGGATGGCAAAGGGTGGCAGTGACGGAAAGTCAGGCAACCTGTCCTGTCCGTCTTTTTGTATCGTGAATTGGAAAGACTGCAAGGGGGAGGGGAGTTGCTTGCGCCCTAAAGGAGGAGTTATTCAGATTCATTGCAGTGGGCGGCGGCTGCAAAACGCACCATTCTTCTTGTTTTTGCTCTGCAAAGCAGCCTTTTCAAGGGTTGGCTTGGGTGACAAAATGTCTTGTGTAGGCGTGGGTTTGTCTCCCTCTCGCTCTCTCTCCCTAAGATGTGTCCGGCATAGGCCAGGGTGCCACTCGAGGCCCAAACCAATTCTGGTTATCGCTTCTCGGCCTTTTGGCTAAGATCAAGTGTAGTATCTGTTCTTATCAGTTTAATATCTGATACGTCCCCTATCTGGGGACCATATATTAAATGGATTTTTAGAACAGGGAGATGGAAAAAGAGCTTGCTCTGTCCACTCCACGCATTGACCTGGTATTGCAGTACCTCCAGGAACGGTGCACCCCTTCTTAACCCAGTTTCCAAAAGCAGAACTCAATTCACCTGATTCATATTAGCCCGATTTAATGAATTGGAAGAAAGCATACGTCTTCATATGCACCTCAATTTGGCCCATTCACTTTTCACACTTCCTCCTTTTGTTTTTTATCTTTCACACTTTTGACTTTCTTTATTCATCCAAATAGCAAACTCATCACCACTCAACCTGACCAACTCGGCTATGTCCCCGTGCTGCAGTTCTCTGTCTTATCTAGATCATTTGCAATTGAATGGAATAATCCCTTTTGGACAAAGTGGATTCACCTGCTGCTGCAGTGACCACAGGTGTGATAAGATCTAGAATTGGCATCTGGTGCGATCTCTCCGCTTCCACTCCAAAGAAAGTTACCTGTTTATTCCTATCATGCATTGGTTTTTGGGGTTTTCTTTGAGTAATGATGATCTCTTTAGTAGTCTGTTGGCGCCCCTCTCCTGGAGGAATAGTTTGCTTGCTCTTGGACATTCTAAAAGAGAGGTCATGATAGACATTGAGCTTCTGAGCTCAATTGGGGACAGTCATGGGTGATGAATGTTTGCAACCTACTGCGAAGCCTCATACCGCAATATAAGGAACGTCAAATACTAAGAAAGGGCGGCCTATGAAAGAATTACTACTTTCAATAAGTACACTTAAACGGCTAATTGGGAATAGAAAAACTGTAAAAAGCCCTCTGAGAAAGCCCCCCTCTAACCTTTGATAGTAAGCTTTTCTGTAGTCTGCCTGTTGATGTATTTTCCGTTTGAACTGTGCACAACATGAAGAGACGGAACACTGGCGGCTTGTCACAATGCCCCCCGATGACATCACAATAGCGCTGCTGCCTAGAAAACAAGCTGCGCAGAAGAAGTTGTTCTTTGGGTGGGAGGGTGGGCTAGTGGAAGGAGGGGGCAATCTCTTTTTTTCCCGGGTGGTAGGGGGATGACAGGAGAAGGGAAGCGGGGTGGTGAGAAAGGTACAGAGGGCAGGGTTTGGGGGCTGGGAAGGAAAGGGAAAAGATTAGGGTTTGGGGATGATGAAAGGGCTTTCTACGGGTAAGGATGGCAAAGGGTGGCAGTTGACGGAAAGTCAGGCAACCTGTCCTGTCCGTCTTTTTGTATCAGTGAATTGGAAAGACTGCAAGGGGGAGGGGAGTTGCTTGCGCCCTAAAGGAGGAGTTATTCAGATTCATTGCAGTGGGCGGCGGCTGCAAAACGCACCATTCTTCTTGTTTTTGCTCTGCAAAGCAGCCTTTTCAAGGGTTGGCTTGGGTGACAAAATGTCTTGTGTAGGCGTGGGTTTGTCTCCCTCTCGCTCTCTCTCCCTAAGATGTGTCCGGCATAGGCCAGGGTGCCACTCGAGGCCCAAACCAATTCTGGTTATCGCTTCTCGGCCCTTTTGGCTAAGATCAAGTGTAGTATCTGTTCTTATCAGTTTAATATCTGATACGTCCCCCTATCTGGGGACCATATATTAAATGGATTTTTAGAACAGGGAGATGGAAAAAGAGCTTGCTCTGTCCACTCCACGCATTGACCTGGTATTGCAAGTACCTCCAGGAACGGTGCACCCCTTCTTAACCCAGTTTCCAAAAGACAGAACTCAATTCACCTCGATTCATATTAGCCCGATTTAATGAATTGGAAGAAAGCATACGTCTTCATATGCACCTCAATTTGGCCCATTCACTTTTCACACTTCCTCCTTTTGTTTTTTATCTTTCACACTTTTGACTTTCTTTATTCATCCAAATAGCAAACTCATCACCACTCAACCTGACCAACTCGGCTATGTCCCCGTGCTGCAGTTCTCTGTCTTATCTAGATCATTTGCAATTGAATGGAATAGATCCCTTTTGGACAAAGTGGATTCACCTGGCTGCTGCATGTGACCACAGGTGTGATAAGATCTAGAATTGGCATCTGGTGCGATCTCTCCGCTTCCACTCCAAAGAAAGTTACCTGTTTATTCCTATCATGCATTGGTTTTTGGGGTTTTCTTTGAGTAATGATGATCTCTTTAGTAGTCTGTTGGCGCCCTCTCCTGGAGGAATAGTTTGCTTGCTCTTGGACATTCTAAAAGAGAGGTCATGATAGACATTGAGCTTCTGAGCCTCAATTGGGGACAGTCATGGGTGATGAATGTTTGCAACCTACTGCGAAGCCTCATACCGCAATATAAGGAACGTCAAATACTAAGAAAGGGCGGCCTATGAAAGAATTACTACTTTCAATAAGTACACTTAAACGGCTAATTGGGAATAGAAAAACTGTAAAAAGCCTCTGAGAAAGCCCCCCTCTAACCTTTGATAGTAAGCTTTTCTGTAGTCTGCCTGTTGATGTATTTTCCGTTTGAACTGTGCACAACATGAAGAGACGGAACACTGGCGGCTTGTCACAATGCCCCCCGATGACATCACAATAGCGCTGCTGCCTAGAAAACAAGCTGCGCAGAAGAAGTTGTTCTTTGGGTGGGAGGGTGGGCTAGTGGAAGGAGGGGGCAATCTCTTTTTTTCCCGGGTGGTAGGGGGATGACAGGAGAAGGGAAGCGGGGTGGTGAGAAAGGTACAGAGGGCAGGGTTTGGGGGCTGGGAAGGAAAGGGAAAAGATTAGGGTTTGGGGATGATGAAAGGGCTTTCTACGGGTAAGGATGGCAAAGGGTGGCAGTGACGGAAAGTCAGGCAACCTGTCCTGTCCGTCTTTTTGTATCGTGAATTGGAAAGACTGCAAGGGGGAGGGGAGTTGCTTGCGCCCTAAAGGAGGAGTTATTCAGATTCATTGCAGTGGGCGGCGGCTGCAAAACGCACCATTCTTCTTGTTTTTGCTCTGCAAAGCAGCCTTTTCAAGGGTTGGCTTGGGTGACAAAATGTCTTGTGTAGGCGTGGGTTTGTCTCCCTCTCGCTCTCTCTCCCTAAGATGTGTCCGGCATAGGCCAGGGTGCCACTCGAGGCCCAAACCAATTCTGGTTATCGCTTCTCGGCCTTTTGGCTAAGATCAAGTTTAGTATCTGTTCTTATCAGTTTAATATCTGATACGTCCCCTATCTGGGGACCATATATTAAATGGATTTTTAGAACAGGGAGATGGAAAAAGAGCTTGCTCTGTCCACTCCACGCATTGACCTGGTATTGCAGTACCTCCAGGAACGGTGCACCCCTTCTTAACCAGTTTCCAAAAGCAGAACTCAATTCACCTGATTCATATTAGCCCGATTTAATGAATTGGAAGAAAGCATACGTCTTCATATGCACCTCAATTTGGCCCATTCACTTTTCACACTTCCTCCTTTTGTTTTTTATCTTTCACACTTTTGACTTTCTTTATTCATCCAATAAGCAAACTCATCACACTCAACCTGACCAACTCGGCTATGTCCCCCGTGCTGCAGTTCTCTGTCTTATCTAGATCATTTGCAATTGAATGGAATAGATCCCTTTTGGACAAAGTGGATTCACCTGCTGCTGCAGTGACCACAGGTGTGATAAGATCTAGAATTGGCATCTGGTGCGATCTCTCCGCTTCCAACTCCAAAGAAAGTTACCTGTTTATTCCTATCATGCATGGTTTTTGGGGTTTTCTTTGAGTAATGATGATCTCTTTAGTAGTCTGTTGGCGCCCTCTCCTGGAGGAATAGTTTGCTTGCTCTTGGACATTCTAAAAGAGAGGTCATGATAGACATTGAGCTTCTGAGCTCAATTGGGGGACAGTCATGGGTGATGAATGTTTGCAACCTACTGCGAAGCCTCATACCGCAATATAAGGAACGTCAAATACTAAGAAAGGGCGGCCTATGAAAGAATTACTACTTTCAATAAGTACACTTAAACGGCTAATTGGGAATAGAAAAACTGTAAAAAGCCCTCTGAGAAAGCCCCCCCTCTAACCTTTGATAGTAAGCTTTTCTGTAGTCTGCCTGTTGATGTATTTTCCGTTTGAACTGTGCACAACATGAAGAGACGGAACACTGGCGCTTGTCACAATGCCCCCCGATGACATCACAATAGCGCTGCTGCCTAGAAAACAAGCTGCGCAGAAGAAGTTGTTCTTTGGGTGGGAGGGTGGGCTAGTGGAAGGAGGGGGCAATCTCTTTTTTTCCCGGGTGGTAGGGGGATGACAGGAGAAGGGAAGCGGGTGGTGAGAAAGGTACAGAGGGCAGGGTTTGGGGGCTGGGAAGGAAAGGGAAAAGATTAGGGTTTGGGGATGATGAAAGGGCTTTCTACGGGTAAGGATGGCAAAGGGTGGCAGTGACGGAAAGTCAGGCAACCTGTCCTGTCCGTCTTTTTGTATCGTGAATTGGAAAGACTGCAAGGGGGAGGGGAGTTGCTTGCGCCCTAAAGGAGGAGTTATTCAGATTCATTGCAGTGGGCGGCGGCTGCAAAACGCACCATTCTTCTTGTTTTTGCTCTGCAAAGCAGCCTTTTCAAGGGTTGGCTTGGGTGACAAAATGTCTTGTGTAGGCGTGGGTTTGTCTCCCTCTCGCTCTCTCTCCCTAAGATGTGTCCAGGCATAGGCCAGGGTGCCACTCGAGGCCCAAACCAATTCTGGTTATCGCTTCTCGGCCTTTTGGCTAAGATCAAGTGTAGTATCTGTTCTTATCAGTTTAATATCTGATACGTCCCCTATCTGGGACCATATATTAAATGGATTTTTAGAACAGGGAGATGGAAAAAGAGCTTGCTCTGTCCACTCCACGCATTGACCTGGTATTGCAGTACCTCCAGGAACGGTGCACCCCTTCTTAACCCAGTTTCCAAAAGCAGAACTCAATTCACCTGATTCATATTAGCCCGATTTAATGAATTGGAAGAAAGCATACGTCTTCATATGCACCTCAATTTGGCCCATTCACTTTTCACACTTCCTCCTTTTGTTTTTTATCTTTCACACTTTTGACTTCTTATTCATCCAAATAGCAAACTCATCACCACTCAACCTGACCAACTCGGCTATGTCCCCGTGCTGCAGTTCTCTGTCCTTATCTAGATTCATTTGCAATTGAATGGAATAGATCCCTTTTGGACAAAGTGGATTCACCTGCTGCTGCAGTGACCACAGGTGTGATAAGATCTAGAATTGGCATCTGGTGCGATCTCTCCGCTTCCACTCCAAAGAAAGTTACCTGTTTTATTCCTATCATGCATTGGTTTTTGGGGTTTTCTTTGAGTAATGATGATCTCTTTAGTAGTCTGTTGGCGCCCTCTCCTGAGGAATAGTTTGCTTGCTCTTGGACATTCTAAAAGAGAGGTCATGATAGACATTGAGCTTCTGAGCTCAATTGGGGACAGTCATGGGTGATGAATGTTTGCAACCTACTGCGAAGCCTCACTACCGCAATATAAGGAACGTCAAATACTAAGAAAGGGCGGCCTATGAAAGAATTACTACTTTCAATAAGTACACTTAAACGGCTAATTGGGAATAGGAAAAACTGTAAAAAGCCCTCTGAGAAAGCCCCCCTCTAACCTTTGATAGTAAGCTTTTCTGTAGTCTGCCTGTTGATGTATTTTCCCGTTTGAACTGTGCACAACATGAAGAGACGGAACACTGGCGGCTTGTCACAAATGCCCCCAGATGACATCACAATAGCGCTGCTGCCTAGAAAACAAGCTGCGCAGAAGAAGTTGTTTCTTTGGGTGGGAGGGTGGGCTTGTGGAAGGAGGGGGCAATCTCTTTTTTTCCCGGGTGGTAGGGGGATGACAGGAGAAGGGAAGCGGGTGGTGAGAAAGGTACAGAGGGCAGGGTTTGGGGGCTGGGAAGGAAAGGGAAAAGATTAGGGTTTGGGGATGATGAAAGGGCTTTCTACGGGTAAGGATGGCAAAGGGGTGGAGCAGGCAGTGACGGAAAGTCAGGCAACCTGTCCTGTCCGTCTTTTTGGTATCGTGAATTGGAAAGACTGCAAGGGGGAGGGGAGTTGCTTGCGCCCTAAAGGAGGAGTTTATTCAGATTCATTGCAGTGGGCGGCGGCTGCAAAACGCACCATTCTTCTTGTTTTTGCTCTGCAAAGCAGCCTTTTCAAGGGTTGGCTTGGGTGACAAAATGTCTTGTGTAGGCGTGGGTTTGTCTCCCTCTCGCTCTCTCTCCCTAAGATGTGTCCGGCATAGGCCAGGGTGCCACTCGAGGCCCAAACCAATTCTGGTTATCGCTTCTCGGCCTTTTGGCTAAGATCAAGTGTAGTATCTGTTCTTATCAGTTTAATATCTGATACGTCCCCTATCTGGGGACCATATATTAAATGGATTTTTAGAACAGGGAGATGGAAAAAGAGCTTGCTCTGTCCACTCCACGCATTGACCTGGTATTGCAGTACCTCCAGGAACGGTGCACCCCTTCTTAACCCAGTTTCCAAAAGCAGAACTCAATTCACCTGATTCATATTAGCCCGATTTAATGAATTGGAAGAAAGCATACGTCTTCATATGCACACTCAATTTGGCCCATTCACTTTTCACACTTCCTCCTTTTGTTTTTTATCTTTCACACTTTTGACTTTCTTTATTCATCCAAATAGCAAACTCATCACCACTCAACCTGACC